>NW_016908252.1:11573-196750 GCF_001483705.2 Eufriesea mexicana | reverse complement strand
CATTCCTGCACTCTGCTGTACTCTAATACCTTCTGCTTGGTACTTGGGAGGCCAGTAACTGTGGTTCCGACACGTTAGGTTTACCTATGTTACGCTTGGATATGTTGGGTTGGGATAAGATTGGATAGGGTGGCCTTGTCCTTTGTGCTATACACTGTTACTCGGTCGAATTCAGCGCCCTGCATTGCTATACTAGCATCTGCTGGTCTCTGGGGAGCCCAGGAATATTGGTCGTGGCACGTTTCGTTTTGTTACTTTTGGTTATGTTTGGTTGGAATGGCTTTGACTTTTCTACTATACACTGCTATTCGGTGGATTTCTAAGTTCTACGTTGCTCTAATATACTCTCCTCGACTCTGGGGATTCCAGCAATATTGGTCGCAGCATGTAAGGCTTAGTTACGTTACTTTCGCTTACGCTACGATTTATTAGGTTAGGAGGGGCTAGCTATGACTTTCGCGCTATACACTGCATCTCGGCGGATTACTGCTCTCTACTGCGCTCTAATGTATTTAGCTTCGGTATGGGAGACCAGCAATTGTGGTTTTGGCCCGTTATCCCTTGTTGGGTTACGTTTGTTTACGTGATGCTACTCCGGGTCAGGTTCGGATTGGTTCTTCTTCCGCGGAATGCGCTGCTATTATATGGATTTCTACGCACTTCTGTGCTCTAATATGCACTGCAAGGCTGCGTGGAGGCCGGCAATAGTAGCCTCGGCACGTTAGGCTTAGCTTGGTTACGTTTGGAGGTGTTACGATTGGTTAGGATTGTATAGGGTACCTTTGTCTTCTGCGCCACATACTGTTTTCGGTGGGTTTCGCAGCTCTACTGTGCTCTTATATGCTCTGCCTGGCTCTGGGTATGCCAGAAATAGTGGCCGCGGCACGTTATGTTTAGTTGTTCTACGTATTGTCACGCTAGTTTCGGTCTGGATAGGTTAGGATATCATTGACATTTGTGCTACACGCAGTTATTGTGAGTATTCTTGCCCTCTACTTCGCTCTACTTTATTCTGATAGACCCTGGTAAGCCGGAAGTTGTGGCCGCGGCACATTACGTTAAGTTCGTCCACGTTACGTTAGGCTATGTTAGTTTGGGATAGGATTGGATATCACTCAATTTTCTCCTGTGCGCTGCGATTCTATGGATTTCTGCGTCCTACTCTTCTCTGACATACTCTGCTTGGCTCTAGCTTGGCCAGCAATAGTGGTGGTAGTACGATAGTTTGTGTTCTGTACGATTGTCACTGTGACGATTGCTCATGTCAGGATATGTTATCTTTCACTTTCGTGCTGCATACTGCTTTTCGGTGGGTTTCTTCACTCTACTGTGCTCTAATATGCACTGCTTTGCTCTGTGGAGGCCGGAAATTGTGTCCGCGGCATGTTAGGCTGAGTTAAGTTACGTTTGGCTAGATTATGATAGCATGGTAAGGTTCCTATAGCTTTGATTTTCCTGCTATACAATGTGATTCTATGGACTCCTGCGCTGTATTGTGCGCTGCAACTCTCTGCTTGTGTCTGTGGACACCAGGAGTGCTTGTCGCGACAAGATAGGCTGAGTTAAGTTGCGTTCGGTCTGGCTAGGTATGGACACGTATGGTTGGGAAATCTTTGACTTTAGTCCTATGCACTGCTATTCAGTCCATTTCAGCGCCCTACAATGCTCTCCTATACTCTGCGTAGCTCTCGTGAGGCCAGTAATGGTGGTATCGGTACGTCAGGTTGACTTGTGTAATGTTCGGCTTGGTTATGTTAGTCTGGGTTAGGTTTGGAGTGTTTCGGCATACGTGGTATACACCGTTGTTCTGTGGATATCTGCGTTCCACCGTGCTCTAGTATACTCTGCTTTTCTTTTGGGAGGCAAGCAGTAATGGTCTCGGCGCATTAGGTTATTTTCAGCTACGTTCGTTTATGTTACGTTCGGTTTTGTTAGGTTAGGCTAGTTTCGACTGCTGTGCTATGCACTGCGATTCTATGGGTCTATGCTGTTCACTCTCCTCTAACATGTTCTGCCTGGATCAGGGGGGGCAGCAGTAGTGGTGTCGGCACGTTAGGATGAGTTATGTTACGGTTGGTTATGTTAGGTTTTGTAACGTTGGGATAGGATAGCTTTGACTTTTGTGCAGCACACTGCTATTCGGTTGACTTGTGCTCTCTACAGTGCTCTATTATTCTCTGCTCGACGTACGGGATGCCAGCAATAGCGTTCGCGGCACGTTATGCAGAGTTTGTCTCCGTTAGGTTAGGTTACGTTGGTCGGTGTTAGGTCCGGATACCTCTGACTTTCCGGCTGTACACTGATATATTATGCATTTCTGCGCCCTGCTCCCCTCCAATAAGTTCTTCATGGCCCTGTGGTTGCCAGCAATAGTGGAAGCGGCTCGATGGGGTGAGTTAAGCTACGTTTGTTTGGGATAGCTCAGACTTTTGATCTATACACTGCTATTCGGTGGATTTCTGCCCTCTACAGCGATGCAATGTTCCCTGCTTTGATCTGGGAATGCCGGAAGATGTGGCAGCGGCGCGTTAGGTTGAGTTAGGCTACGTTTGGTTGGTTTCGGTTTGTTTGGGTTAGGATAGGATAACTTTGACATTTACGCTATACACACCTACTCGGTGGACTCCTGCCCTCTGCATTACCCTGCCGCTCTCTGCTCGATTCTGGAGAGACCAGTAATAGCTGCCGTGGCGCGATGGGTGCAGTTTGGTTAGGTTAGGTTTGGTTAGGTCACGTTACGTTTGGTAAGGGTGGTTATGACTCTTGCGTTATATAATGCAATTCGGTGGAATTCTGAACTCTACTCTGCTCTAATAGGTTCTGCTTGGCACTGGGGAGACCAGCAGTTGGTGACTCCTCTCGTTACGTTCAGTTATTCTAGAATATTGTGCTGTGCACTGAGATTCTAAGGATTTTTGCGCTCCACTCGCCTTTAATGTGCTCTACTTTAATATGCGGAGTGTAGCAATAGTGGCCTCGGCACGTTAGCATGGGTTACGTTATGATTAGTTGCGTTACGTTTGGTCAGGTTAGGATAGGATAGCTTTGGTTTTTGTGCTGTACACTGCAGTTCGTTGATATCTGTGCTCTGAGTTGCTCTATTAGAGTCGGCCTGTCCCTGGTGAGGCAGAAATAGTGGTTGTGGCACATTTGTTCGAGTTAGGTTACGTTTTGCTTGGTCAGGGCCGGTAAAGATTGGTTAGAGTGGCTTCGACGATTGTGATATACACTGCTATTCGGTGGACTTCAGCGTTCCACTGTGCTCTAGCATATTATGCGTGGCTATGGGGGGGGGGGCAGCAGTGGTGCTCTCGGCTCGATAGTCTGAGTAAGGTTGCGTTTGGTTGTGTTACGATTGGTTAGGTTAGGACAGGGTAGCTTAGGCTTTTGTGGCAATCACTCCTCTTAGGTAGATTTCAGCGTCCAACATTGCTGTGCTACCCTCCACTTGGCGCTCTTGAGGCCAGAAGTACTGGTCGTGGCACCCCAGGACATGTCTTGATAAGTTCGGTTGCGTTACGTTTGGTGAGGTTAGTAGAGGGTAGCTTTGACTTTTGTGCTCCTCGCTGTTATTCCGTGGATTCCTTTGCTCTACTGTGCTCTAATATGCTCCGCTTGCGCTCTGGGGAATCCGGAAATATTGGTCTCGGCACGTTAGGTTGAGTTAGGCTAAGGTTTTCAGGATAGGATAAATTAGGTTAGCTTAGCTTTGACTTTTGTGCTGTACACTGATATTCGGTCGATATCTGCGCCCTGCATTGCTCTACTAGCTTCATCTTGTCTCTGGGGCGGCCAGCAGTAGTGGTCGTGGCATGGTTCTTTGTGCTCGGTTACGCTTTGTGTGGTTAGGGTACACTAAGTTAGATTAGGTTCTCTTTGGCATTCGCGCTATACACGGCTCCTACGTGGATTTCTACGCCCTACTGTGCTCTAGTATATTCTACTTGGCTATTGGGAGGGCAGCAGTAGTGCTCTCGTCTTGTTAGGCTGAGTTAGGTTGCGCTTGGTTATTTTACGTTTGGATAGGTTAGGGTATGTTTTTATAGACCTTTGTGCTATAAACTGCCCTGGTGCGTACACCTGCAATCTACATTCATCTACTATACTCTACTCGACTCTCGGTTGGCCAGCAATAGTGGTGGCTGCTGGCTAGCGTGCGCTAGAATACGTTCGTTTACGTTAGGTTACGTTGCGTTAGGTAAGGGCAGCTTTGACTTGTGTAGTATGAAAGGAGAGACTCCTTTGTTTGTTTAGCACTCCCCTAAACAAGGATGGAAACACATATAAATGGTAAGGCACTGTCGCCCTTGGGTGACACTTACCACATTTTCACTCTACACAGGAGTCGTTCGCTCGGGGGCACTTTACGGGGCTCCGATCTGGGCGAACGACCTGGTCGCCAGTCCGCGCAGTCTGGCGATTCTCCGGCGAGTCGCTCGCAGGATGGCGATCAGGGTCGTGCGCGGTTACCGCACGATATCCCACGAGGCGGCGATGGTCCTGGCAGGTGTCCCGCCATTCGAAATGCAAGCGGTGGGGGAGGCCCGTATCTACGGTCTCCTACACGCTGGCGGCGGCGGTGCTCCTGAAGGGGGGGCCGTTTCGTTGAGGCGAAGGGTTCGAGAGTCTTTGATGACCGCCTGGCGAGCTCGGCTGAGGAAGCCGAGTAGCCGGCGGCACTGGGTGATCGAGGCTGTGCTCCCCGTGTTGGATGCATTGGGGCGCAACGGCAGCCGGCACACATTCCGCATGACACAGGTGCTAACTGGGCACGGGTGCTTCGGGGAGTACCTGTGTCGTATCGGGCGGGAACGTGACACGCGGTGTCATCACTGCGGGGAAGGGCGGGACACGGCGCAGCACACGCTGGAGGAATGTCCGGCCGTGGGCTCGCGAGCGCCGGGTACTGTGTCGCGCGGTGGGCAGGGACCGTTCGCTCTCAGTCGTCGTGGCGCGGATGACGGAGGGCTTAGGTGAGTGGCGTGCGGTGGCCTCCTTCTGCGAGGCGGTTATGCTACAGAAGGAGGCCGCGGAGAGAGCCCGCGAGCGTAGCGCGTGCTCCTCGCGCGTAGGGCGGCGGAGGCTGCAAGCGCGGCGTCGGAGGGCGGCGCGCGCACTGCCGGATGTGTTAACGCGTTAGACCTCCGCCTTCGCGAGCGACCATGTACCTACGGCCGGGGAGACCGTCTCTCTCTCCCGTTGTAACCTAGGTCAGGGTGACCACGAGCTGACGTGTGGGGGCCCGTCAGTTCGAGAGACCGTGGTCTGGGCGCGCGGCGTCGCGTGATGGTCGCGCGGCGTCCGCAGGGTATGCGTGCGTTGCGGTGTGGTGGTATGCGTGTTGTGTTCGTGTGAGTGTGTGTGTGTGTGTGTGTGTCTGTAAACGACCCGTCTCGCGCGCATGGACATGATCGTTTCGGGTGCGATTACTCGTCGCGCCGGGAGGGAACTGCGGATGCGTCGCGGGGGCGTCCTGGCAATTGCGTCGCCGCGAAGTCCAGGGCGCACCGAAATGCGAAGTGCTGGCCATCGTGGGGGTTTTAGTGGTTAAAAATCCCACATAACCCCGCTCCCTCCCCTAAGGGGGCCGGGTATCTTTGGAAGATTTCCCCCACGTGAAAAAAAAGAAAAAAAAAAGACAGCTTTGACTTTCCCTTTATGAGCTGTTATAAGGTGGAATTCTGCGCTCTGTTGTGCTCTACTATACTATGCCCGATTCTGGGGAGCCCAGCAATAGTGGCAGCGTCTCGTCATTTTGAGTCACGTTACGTATGGTCATGTTACGATTTGTTATGTTAGGCAAGGGTGGTTTTCGCTTTTGTGCTATACAGTGCTGTTCGGCGGGTTTATGCGCTCCACTGTGCCCACTACGGGCTGCTTTGCTCTGAGGAGATCAGAAACAATGTTCTAAGCATGTTAGGTTTGGTCATGTTACGTTTGGTTTGGTTCGGTTATGTTAGGTTTGGTTAGGATGTCTTTGACTTTTGTGGCATACATTGCTATTCGGCGGACTTTTGCGACCTACTGTGCTCCGGCATATTCTGCTCGGCTTTGGGGAGGCCAGGAGTAGTGGCCCCTGCGCGTTAGCTTGAGTTAGTATACGTTTGATTATGTAATGTTTGGTGTGGTTAAGATAGGACAGCCTAGAATTTTGTGCTATACGCCGCACTTCGGTGGGTTTCAACACTCCACAAGGATGTTCAACGCTCTACTCTACTTTCGGGAGGCCAGCAAGTATGGCCGCGGCACGTAAGGCCGTGTTAGGGTACGTTCGGTTTGGTTAAGTTACGCTGCGTTAGGTTCTGATAGCTTCGACTTTCGTGATATATACAGTTATTAGGCGGAGTTTTGAGCTCTTCTGTACTCCACTATGCTTCAGCCGAATCTGGGGCGTCCAGCAATGTAAAACGGTGGCTTTGACTTTTGAGCTATACACTGCCATTCGGTGCATTTCTGCGCTCTACTGTGCTCTAATAAGTTCTACTTTGCTTTGGGGATCTCAGTAATAGTGATGTTGGCACGTTATGTTCGGTCAGGTCAAGCTCGGTTACGTTATGTCAGGAGAGTTTTGGAAGCCTTGCTGTGACTTTTGTGCTGTACACTGCTATTAGCTCCACGTCTGCACTCTGCATTGCTCTTTTAGCCTCGACATGTCTGTGGGGAGTCAGCAACAGCGGACGTCGCACGTTAGGTTGTGTTAGGTTACGTTTGGTTATGATACATTAGGCTTGGTGAGGAGGTGATGGCTCTGTCTTTTCTGCTATACACTGCCATTCGGTTGATGTCAGCGCTCTACCCTGCTCTAGTATATTCTGCGAAGCCCTGGGGATGCCAGCAATAGTGGTCGCGGAACGTTATGTCTAGCTATGCTTCGTTTCGTTTGGTTATGTTGGTTTGGTTTAGGTTAGGATAGCTTTGACTATCCTGTTTTACCGGGCGGCTCTATGGATTTCTGCGCCCCACCTGACACTAATATTTCACGCTCGGCTCAGCGGTGGCCGGCGAAAAGTGTCTCGGAACGTTACGTTTATTTCGATTACGTTCGGTTAATCTGGGATATGTTACGTTCGGTTAGTGTAGCTTTGTCGTTGGTGTCACACACAGTTATTCGGTGGGTTTCTGCGCTCTACTGTGTTCTACTATATTCTGTTTGGCCCTGTGGTGTCGAGCAATAGTGGTCGCGTCAAGATACGTTGAGTTAGGCATCGTTTGGTCAAGTTACGCTGGTTTGGGCCAGGATTGAATGGCTCTGACTTTTCCGCTGTATAGTGCGATTCTATGGAATTCTGCGTTCTACTTTCCTCTAATATCTTCTGCTGGGCCCTGGGGAGGCCAGCAATGGTGGTCTCGGCACTTCGGGATGGGTTAGGTTACGTTGTGTTACGTTACGTTTTGGCCATGTTGGGATAGGGTAGCCACGGCTTCTGTGCTATACACTGCCATACGACTGACTTCTGCGCTCTACTGTGATCTAATATTTTCTGCTTCGCTCTGGGTAGGCCAGTAATTGTGGTCACGGTACGTTTGTTTGTGTTAGGTCATGCTTGGTTTGGTTTCGGTAGGAAAATCTTGGTTTGGATGGCTTTAACGTTTGTGCACGGCATTGCTGTTCGGCAAATGTGTGCGCTCTACTGTGCTCTAATATATTCTGCTCGGCTATACGGATGTTAGCAGTATTGTTCTCGCTACATCAGGCAGTGGTATGCTGCGTTTGCTTGTGTTACGCTTGGTTAGATTAGGATAGGAGAGCATAGACTCTTCTGCTGTTCACTGTTCCTCGGTGGATTTCAGCGCTCTATATTGCTCTACTATACTATTCTCGGCTCTCGCGGTTCTAGCAATGGCGGTCTAGGCACGCTTGACGGAGTTATGCTACGCCTGGCTTGACAAAGTTAGGTTAGGTTTCATCCGGGCAGCTTCGACTTTTGCGCACGACACTGCTATTCGATGGACTTCTGCTATTTGGAGTGCTCTACCATGCCCTTCTTGGCGCTGGAGAGGCCAGCAATGGTTGTCTCGGTACGTTAGGCTCAGTTAGGCTACGTTTGCTAAGGGTACGTTTGGTTAGGTTAGGATAGCATAGCTCCGACTATTGTGATATACACTGCTTTCTGTGGATTTCAGCGCTCTACTGTGCACTGATATGCCCTGCTAGGCGCTGGGGTGGCCAGCAATCGTTTTCTCGGCACATTAGGCTGAGTTACGCTACGATTGTTTAAGATATGTTAATTTGGCTTTAGTATGGATAGCTTTGCTTTCGCGTTACACACTGTTATCCGGTGAAACTATGCGCTTTGCTGTTCCATACTATACTTTGCTCGAGCCTGGGGAAGCTGGAAGTAGTGGTCGCGGCACCTTACTTTGAGTTACGTTACGTTTAGTTATGTCACGATTTTCTAGGTTAAAAAACGATGGATCTATCTTTTGTGATGTACAATGCTATTCGGTGTATTTCTTCGTCCTTCGTAGCTCTACTATACTCTGCTCGACTTCATGGAGGCCAGCGGTGGCGGTCGTGGCACAATATGTTGGGTTAGGTTGCGATTGGTTAAGGTAGATTAGGTTACGTTTGGCTAGGATGGCTTTGACTTTTGTGTTACACACTGCTATACGGTGGGTCTCGGTATTCCACTGTGCTCTAATATTCTCTGCTTGGCTCTGGGGAGGCCAGGAAAATGGTCTCGGCACGATAGGTTTAGTTACTTTGCGTTTTGGTATATTACGTTTGAATGAGTTAGGACAGGACAGCTTTTACTTTTGAGCTATGCTCAGTTATTCGGTGGATTTCTACGCTCTACGTTGCTCTACTATGCTCAGCTCGACTATGAGGTGGCCAGTAATAATGATCTCGGCCCGTTAGGTTGAGTTAGGATACGTATGGCTGCGCAAAGTTGGTTTGGGTTGGGTTTGGATAGATCTGACTTTCGTGGTATACACTGATATTCGGTGGATTTCTACGCTCTTCGCTGCTCTACTATATCCTGCATGGACCTTCGGAGCATCGCAATAATGGTCGCGGCACATTATGCTGAGCTATGCTACTTTTGGTTAGTGGTTTGTGTTAAGCTTGGGTCGCTTATTCCTATCTCATATGCACTGCGATTCTAAGGACTTCGGAGTTCTACTATCCGCTAAAATGTATTGCTAGGCTCTGGCGGGGCCAGCTGTCGTGGTCGCGGCCCGTCAGTCTGTGTTATGTTGCGACTCTTAATGCTACGATTGGCTATGTTAGGAGGTGCTAGCTTTGACTTCTTCGATATACACCGCTATTCGATGGATTTTTGCGCTCTCAGATGATATAATATTCTCTGATTGGGTCTCCGGAGGCCAGCAATGGTGGCCTCGGCACGTTAGTTTGAATTAAGCCACGTCCGGTTATATTACGTATGGTTACGTTAGGATAGGGTAACTCCTACTATTGTGCTATGCACTGCGATTCCAGTGATTCCTGCGCGCTACTCTCCTCTAGTAACCTCTACTTGGCTCTGGTGAGGCAGCAATAGTGGTCTCGGCACGTCAGGATTTGTTAGGCTACGTTCGGTTACGTCACGCATCGTTAGGTTATGATAGGGTAGCTCAGCCTTTTGTGTTATACACCGCTCTCCGGTTGTCTTCTGCGCCACATATTGCTCTACCATACTCTGCTCGCCTCTCGAGGACAGCAATTTTGGTCGGTGCACGTTAGGTTGAGTTATATTACATTTGGTCGTGTTGGGTTTCTCTGGGCTGGGCTGACATAGCTATAACTTTTGTGCTACACACTGCTATTCAATGAACCTCTGCTCTGTACCGTGCGCAAACAGACTGTGCTTGTGCCTGTGAACGCCAGGAATTGTGGTCGCGTTATGTTAGGTAGGGTTACGTTCAGTTCGGTTAGGCTATGTTTGGCTAGGTTTGATCGGGATAGCTGTTACTTTTTTGCTGCACTCTGCTATTCGGCCGATTTCAGCGTCCAACATTGCTCTGCTGTACTCTTCTTTGCTCTCGTGGGGCCAGCAACAGCGTCACCCCAGTTTGGGCTCGTTACGTTTGGTTATGTTACGTTTGGTAATGTTACGTTTGGCCATGTTATGACAGGATAGCTTAGGCTTTTGTGCTATATACTGCGGCTCGCTGGTTTTCTGTGCACCACATTGCTTTACTACACTCTTCACGACTCTCGGGATGCTAGCAATAGTGGGCGCGGCACGTAAGGTTGTGTTTGATTACGTCTGGTTAGGTTAGGTTCCGATGCGTTTGGTCACTACAGCTTCTACTTTTGTGCTACACATGGTTATTATACGGACATCTGCGCTCCTCAGTGCCCTATCACACATTGCTTGTCTCTGTGGACGCCAGGAGTAATGCTCTCGGCAGGTTAAATTTAGTTACGTCACGTTTCGTCAGGTTAGGTTTTGGCATCTCTGCCTTTTCCGCCGTACAATGCGATTCTATGGATTCCTGCGCTGTACTCTCCTCTAATATGTTCTGCTAGGCTCTGGAGAGGCCAGCAATAGTGGTGGCGGTACGTTAGGTAGAGTTTGGTTACTTCTGGCAATTTTACGATTGGTTATGTTGAGACAGGATAGCTATGAGTTTTGCGCTTTACGCCGCGACTCGGAGGATTTCTGCGCTCTACATTGCGCTACTGTACTCTGCTCAACTCTCGGGATGCGAGCAATAGTGGTTGTGCCACGTTACATTTAGTTAGGTTGCGTTTGGTCAGGTTAGTGTAGGTTATGATTGGTAAGTGTAGCTATGACTTTCGTGCTATACACAGTCATTCAGTGAAGTCCTGCCTTCCAGTGTGGAATAGTCCAACCTGCTAGACCCTGGGGAGGCCAGCAATCGTGGTCGCGGCTCATTACGTTGAGCTTGTCTGCGTTAGGGTAGGTAACGTCAGTCTGGGATTGGCTTGAATGTCTGACTTTTCTGCTCTACACTGCAGTTCTGTGGACTTCTGCGCCCTACTATCATCTAATTTGTTCTGCTTGTCTCTGTGCAGTCCAGAAATAGTGGTGGTGGCCCGTTTGTTTGTGGTTGGTTGCGTTTGGATGTGTTACGATTGTTTAGGTTAGGATAGGGTACATGTGACTTCTGCGTTACATAATACTTTTCGGTGGATTTCTCCGGTTTTCTGTGATCTAATATGCTCTGCTTTGCTCCTGGGAGGCCAGAGATAGTGGCCGCGACATGTTATGCTTAATAGGGATACGTTTCTTTAGTCTATGTTATCATGTTGGTAGGTAACGTCAGTCTGGGATTGGCTTGAATGTCTGACTTTTCTGCTCTACACTGCAGTTCTGTGGACTTCTGCGCCCTACTATCATCTAATTTGTTCTGCTTGTCTCTGTGCAGTCCAGAAATAGTGGTGGTGGCCCGTTTGTTTGTGGTTGGTTGCGTTTGGATGTGTTACGATTGTTTAGGTTAGGATAGGGTACATGTGACTTCTGCGTTACATAATACTTTTCGGTGGATTTCTCCGGTTTTCTGTGATCTAATATGCTCTGCTTTGCTCCTGGGAGGCCAGAGATAGTGGCCGCGACATGTTATGCTTAATCGGGATACGTTTCTTTAGTCTATGTTATCATGGGTAAGGTCAGAATAACTTCGATTTTTCTGATATAGAATGCTATTCTGTGGATATCTGCGCCCTGGTCTAATCTGGTACGTACTGTACGGCCATGGAGAGGACAGCAATAGTGGTCGCGCCACGTTAGGTTGAGTTATATCACGCTTGGCTGGCTTAGATTTGTTCCGGTTAGGAGAGGATAGCTACGACTCTTGCGATGTTCACTCTTCTTCTGTGGATATCTCCGCTCTACTGTGGTGTGATATGCTCTGCCTTGCTTAGTGCAGCACAAAAATTGTGGCCGCGGCATTTAAGGTTGTGTTAGGTTACGTTTGGTTAGCTTACGTTAGCCTGGGTAAGGTGTGGATAGCTTTGATTTTTCTGCTATACACAGCGATTCTATCGACATCGGCACTGTACTGAGCGCTACCACAACCGGCTTGTGTGTGGGGACACCAGGAATAGTGGTCGCGGCACGTTAGGTTGGGTTAACCTACGCTTTGTTATATTTTGTTATTCTGGGTTAGACTTGGGTTGCGTCTTCCTTCGTTCTGTACACTTCTATTCGGTAGAATCCTGCGCTCTGCTGTGTTCTACTTTGCTCTGCTCGAATCTGGGGAGGTCAGCAATAGTTGTCGGAGCAAGTTAGGTTACGTTAGGTTACGCTTGGGTGAGTTAAGATTGGTTAGGTTAGAAGAGGTTAGCCTTGACTTTTGTACTGTAAACTGCTATTTGGTGGTCACCGGCGCTCCGCTGCGATTAGATGCGTTCAGCTTGAATCTGCGAAAGACATCAATAGTTTCCTTGGAACGTTATGCTGTGCTAGGCAGCTTTTGGTTTTGTTAGGTTAGGTCAGGTTTGGTGAGTATATCTTTGACTCTTGTGTTATACACTGGAATGCCGCAGATGTCTGTGATCTACTGTGCTGTAGTATATTCTGCTTGGCCCTTGGGAGGTCAGCAATGGTGGCGTAGGTCTGTTGGGCGGAGTTATGTTACGTTTGGTTATGCCATGTTTGGTTTGTTTTGGCAAGGACACCTTTGACTTTTGTGCTTTGCACTGCTGCTCGATGGATTTCCGCGCTCTTCTCTGACCAAATATGCTCTGCTTTGCGCTGAGGAGGCCAGAAGCAGTGACCGCGGCGCGTTAGATGGAGTTAGGTTACGTATGGTTATGTTGGGTTTGTTTGGGTTAGGACAGGGAGTCTTTGACTTTTGCGCTGTACACTGAAATTCGGTAGATTTCTGCGCTCTGCTGTGCTCTAGTAGGCTGTGCTTGGCTCTGGGGAGGCCAGTACCTGCGGTCTCGACATTGAGGTTGAGATACGTTACGCTTGATTACGTTATGTTGGCCATGGTTTGGTCTGGATAGCTTCAACTTTTCTGCTGTACACTACTATTCTGTGGATTTCTGGTGTCTACTCCACTCTATTATGCTCTGCTTCGCTATTTGTAGGCGAGCTATATTGTTCGCGGCACGTTAGGCTGAGTTAGGTTTCGTCTAGTCGTGTTGGGTTATTTTGGGTTAGGTTAGGATGGCTTAGACTTCTGTGCTCATCACTGCTGTGCTATGTACTTCTGGGCTCTACCGAGCTCTACCATATTTTGCTTGCCTCTGGGGGCGCCAGAAATTGTGGTGGCGGAACGTTAGGCTTTGTTATGTGAAGTTCGGCTAGGTCAGGTTAACCTAGGTCTGGTCAGGATATCCTTGACTTTTGTGATACACACTGGCCTTCGGTGGAGTTCTACAATCTACACTGTTCTACCATATTCTGCTAGACCCAGGGGCGGCCAGTAATAATGTTCTCGTCAGTTTAGGTTGAGTTGCGTTACGATTGGTCAGGTTAGCAGGGGTTAGCTAACTCTTTTGCGCTATACAATGCTATTCCGCGGATTACCGCACTTTACTGTTCCCTAATATGTTGCGCTTGGCTATCTGGAGGCCATCAATAGTGGTCGCGTCACGTTATGTCGAGTTAGGCTACGTTCGGTTACGTTACTATTGGTTAGGTTAGGAGTACAAGCTTTGACCTTTGTGCTCTACAATGCTATTCTGCGGATTTCCGCACTCTTCTGTGATCTAATATGCTCTGTTGTTCCTCTGGAGGCCAGCAATGATGCTCTCGACGCGTTAGGCTTCTTTAGGCTACGTTTGGTTGGGCTATGTTAGTTTGGGCTTGGCTTTCATAGCTTTAACTTTCGCGGTATACACTGCTTTTCGTTGGAGATTTTCTCTCTACTGTGCTCTGGTATGTTTTGCTTGGCACTGCGGTGGACAGCAATACTGGTCTCGTCTCGTTAGGTTTAATCAGCCTGCGTTTGGTGTGATTGGGTTAGGTCAGGTGTGGTTATGATATAATTGTCATTTGTGCTATTCGCTGCTCTTTGTTGGATTTCAGGACTCTACATTGCTCTACTATACACTGCTCGACCCTTGGGGTGGGGGGCGAACAATAGTGGCTCTGACACATCAGGCTGGGTTAGGTTTCGCTCGGTTAGGCTATGGTAGGTTAAGTTAGGTAAGGATACATTTGGCATTCGTACTGGACACCCTTTTTCAAGAGTTTCTGCAATGAACTCTGCATTAATGTATTCTGCTTGGATCCGAGGAGACCAGGAGCAGTAGTCTCAGCACGATATGTTGAGCTATGCTACTTCAGGTTAGGTTGGGTTTGGTCCGGTTATGCTAGTTTATGTACGGCTTCTCTGCTAATAACCATACTGCGGTGGATTTCTGCGCTCTACTGTGCTCCAGTTCATTCTGCTTGTCTCTGTCGAGGCAAGCAACAGTGGTCTCGCAATGTTAGGTTCAGTTAGACTACGTTTGTGTATGTCACGTTCGGCTGGGTTCGGATATGCTACTTCGGCATTCGTGCTATTCACTGCTTTACGTCAGATTTCTGTGACTTACTGTACTCTACTACATTCTGCTTTGCTCTGGGAAGGCCAGGAGCAGTGGTCGCGGCACGTCATTTTGGGTTATGCTGCGTCCGGTAAGGTTTGATTAAGCCAGGTTAGATTAGGATGTCTAAGGCTTTTGTGCTATACACTGATACTCGTTTGATCTCTGCGCTCTACATTCATCTACTATATTCTGCTCGACTCTGGGGAGGCGATCAATACCGGCCGCGGCACGATAGGTTGAGTTAGGTCACGTTTGGTTAGACTAGGTTAGGCCAAGTTTGGGTTGGATAACTTTGACTTTCCTGCTATACACTGTTATTCGGTGGATTTTTGGGCTCTACTGTGCTGTACTATATTCTGAATGGCCCTGAGGAGGCCAGCAATAGTGGCCGCGGCGCGTCATGTTGATGTAGGCTAGGTTCGATCATGTTAAGATTGGATATTTTTGGATAGGATAGCTTCGACTTGTGTGCTATACACTGCTATTCGGGGCAATTCTGCGCTCTACTGTTTTCCCATATTCTTTGCTTGGCTCCTGTGAAGCCTACAATAGTGATCGCGGCACGTTAGGTTTAGCTATGTCACGCTTGGTTAGGTTTTCTTTTGCCAAGCTCAGGCATGTTGTCGTGGACTTTCGTGGTATACACTGCTATTCAGAGGATTTCAGCACCGGAATGGCCTCTACTATATTTTGCATGACCCTGGGGAGGCCAGCAATAGTCGCGGCTCTTTATGCTATGTTAGGCTACGTCCGATTATGTTATGTTATCCTATGATTAGTTACGGTGGTTTCGGCTTTCGTGCTACACACTATTTTACGGCGGCTTCCTGTGATCTACGGTGCTCTACTGTATTCCGCATGACACTATGGAGTACGGCAGCAGTGCCCGCGGCACGCACCGTTGAGTTACGCTACGTTTGGTTAGGTTAGGTTAGGTTAGGTTAGGTTATGTTAGGACATCCTCCACTTTGTGCTATTGACTGCAATGCGGAGGATTTTTGCGATCTGCTGTTCTCTACTGCACTCTACATGTTTCTGTGGATGTCAGCAATGGCTGTCTCGTCATGCTAGGTTTAGTTAGGTTACCTTTGGATATGTTACGTTTGGCTGGGTTAGGATAGGCTACTTTGACCTTCGTGCTTCACACTACTATTCCTTTGGTTCATGTGATCTACTGTGCTCTACTGCACTCTGCTTGGCTCAGAGGAGGCTAGGAGCAGTGGCCGCGGCACGTCATGTTGAGTTATGCTACGGTCGGTTGGGTTACGTTATCTCGGGTTAGGTGATGGTATCTGCGGCCTTTGCACTATTCACTGAAATGAGTTGGAATTCTGCGCTCTACTGTGCCCTTGTACATTCTGCTTTTCTCTGTGAGTGTCAGCAATAGTGGCCTCGGCACGTTAGGTTGAACTAAGCCGCGTTTGGCTATGTTACGTCTGGTGAGGTTAGCTCAGGATAATTTAGACATCTATGCTATGCACCGTTATCCCCCGACTTATGCGCACTACTGCATTCTAATGTTTTCCGCTTGCCTCTGTGGAGGCCAACAATAGTGTCCGCGGCACGTTACGTTGAGGTATGCTACGTTTGCTTAGGTTACGTTAGCATGGATTAGGTGTGGATAGATTTTAGTTTTGTGCTATACACTGCGATTCTATGGACTTCTGTGCCCTCTTGCCCTCTAGTAAGTGCTGCTCGACTATGCAGAGTTCATCAATAGCGGTAGGAGTACGTTTGGTTGAGTTATATCACGTTTGGTTTTGTTAAGATTGGATATATTTGGACAGGATAGCACTTTTGTGCTGTACACTTCTATTCGGTGGACATCAGCGTTCCAATGTCCTCCAGTATGTGTTGCTTGGCTCTACGAAGGCCAACAATGACTGTCGCCGCACTTTATGTTGGACTATGCTACGTTTCGGTATGTTAGGTTATGCCAGGTTTGGCCAGGGTACCCACGGCTCTTGTCCTTTACGCTGATTTCCCGTGGATTCCTGCGATCAACATTGCTCTACTATACTCTACTTGATTCAGGTGTGACCAGTAAATTGATCTCGTCGCGTTAGTATGGGTTGGGCTACGTTTGGCTGTGCTATGTTTGTTTGTGTTAAGCTAGAGAAGCGTAGACTATCGTGCTATGCACTGTGATTCGGTGCATTCCTGACGTCAACTGGGCTCTACTCAAATCTGCCTGACCCCGTGGCAGCCAGCAGTAGTGGTCGCGGCACGATAGGTTGAGTTACATTACGTTTGGTTATGTTAGGATACGTAGAGTTTGGCTACGGTAGCTTTGACATTTGTGCTACGTACTGCCATTCAAACGACATCTGCGCTCTTCTGTGCGCTATCACACTCTGCTTGTCACTGTGGGCGTGAGGAATAGTGCTCTCGGCACTTTAGGTTGTGTTATGTTTCGCTTGGTTACGTTAGGTTTGGCCACATTTGGACAGGACGGCTTCCAATTTTACGCTATACACTGCAATTCGGAAGATTTCAACGTCCTATATTGCTCTGATGTACTGTGCTTAACTAATGTAATGCCAGCAATAGCGGTTGTGGCACGTCAGGTTGGGCTTCGTAACGACCGCTTATCTAACGTTTGGTTAGGTTAGGGTAGGACAGCTCTGTCATTTGTGCTATACACTGCTATTCTGTAGATTTCTGCTCTCTATTGCGATCTAATATACTCTGCATTCATCTGGGAATGCCAGAAATGGTGGCCGTGACGCGTTTGTTTGAGATAGTCTACGTTTGGTTAGGTTATGTTTGTTTGGGTTAGGTTATATTTGTTTGGGTTAGGTTAGGATGTCTTTCATTTTCGTGCTGTGCACTACCATTCTATGGTCCTCTGCGCTCTGCTCTCCTCTAAAGTGCTCTCCTTGGCACTGGGGAGGCCGGCAATGGAGTTAACTGCTCGTTACGTTTTGTTGTTCTACGTTAGGTTATGT
This sequence comes from Eufriesea mexicana, assembly GCF_001483705.2. Taxonomy (NCBI): domain Eukaryota; kingdom Metazoa; phylum Arthropoda; class Insecta; order Hymenoptera; family Apidae; genus Eufriesea; species Eufriesea mexicana. The sequence continues at coordinate 179,347 of NW_016908252.1, read as the reverse complement.
TAGGGTGGGTCAGGTTAGGCTGGGGTATGTTTGACTTTTGTGCTTTGCACTGCAATGCGGCGGATTTCTGCGCTCTACTGTGCTCTACAATGTTCTGGCACGACCTGTGGTAGTCCGCAGTAGTGGTATATGCACGTTTGGTTTGGACAGGTTACGTATGGTTATGCTTTGTTTGGTTAGGTTAGGCCAGAATTGCTTTGTCTTTTGTGCTACACGCTGCTGTTCGGTGGATTTCGGCGCACCACTGTGATCAGGCACGTTGCGTTTTGCTCTGGGGAGGCCAAAAATTGTGTCCGCGGCGCGTTAGGTGGAATTAGGTTACGTTCAGTTAAGTTAGGTTTGTATGGGTTAGGAGAGGATATCTGTGACTTTTTTGCTGTACATTGAATTGCGGTGGATTTCCGCGCTCTACTGCGTTCTAGTATATTCTGATTGGTTCTGCCGGGGGCAGCAATATATGTGTCGCCAGGGCAAGTAGCGATAGGCTACGTTTGGATAGGTAATGTTTGATATCGTTTGGTCTGTGCAGCTTCGACTTTTCCGCTGTATGCTGCGATTCTATTGATTTCCGAGCTCTACTGTCGTGGAATATGTTCTACTTGGCTCTGGTTAGTCCAAAATTAGTGGTGGTGGCCGGACAGGTTGTGTTATGTTGCGTTTGTTTATGTTAGGTCTGGATAGGATTGGTTAGGGTAGCCTTGACTTTTGCGATATACTCTGCTACCCGGTGCAATTCCGTGCGGCGCTGTGTTCTAGTATGCTCTGAATTGCTCTTGGCAGGCCAGGAATTGTGGTCAGCTCCTTTTAGGTTTAGTCACACTTGGTTTGGCTAGGTTAAGTTACATCAGGTTAAGTTAGGATATTTCCGACTTTTGTGCTATATGCTGCTGTTTGGTGGCTTTCTACTCTGTACTTTGCTCTAGTATATACTGCTTGGCTCTGTGGAGGTCAGCAATGCTGGTCTCGTAACTTAAGTATGAGTTATATTACGTTTGGTCACGTTACTTCTTGGTTTGGTTAGGGCGTGGTAGATTTCACTTTTCTGTTATAAACCACGACTCGGTGGGTTTGTGAGATCTACTGTGCCCCAGTATCCTCTGTTTGGCCCTGAGCGCGCCAGATATTGTGATCTCCGCATGATAGGTTCGGATAGGTTAGTTTGGGATGGGTTAGTATAGGTTTGACTTTTCTGCTATACCCTGCCATTCGGTGGATTCCTACGCTCTCCTCTCCTCTAATATGATCCGCTTGGCGATGGGGAGGCCAGCAATTGTGGCATAGGCACGGTAAGTTTGATAACGTTACGTTTGCTAATGTTACGTTTAGTTAGGTTGGGATAGGATAACTTGGACTTTTGCTATGTAAACGGCTATTCGGTGTATTCCTCCGCTCTACATTGCTCTAGTATACACCGCTGGACTCTGTAGATGCCAGCAAGTGATGTCGTGGTACGATAAGTTTGGTTCAGTTACGTTTGCTAAAGTTGCGGTTGGTAAGGCTATGAGGGGATAGCTTAGATTCTTGTGCTACAGACAGCGGTTCGGTGTATTTCTCCGCTCTACTATGCTTTAACGCGCTCTGCATGACCCTGGGGTGGCCAGCAATAGTGGTCTCTTCTCGCTAGGTTAAGTTAGAATACCTCTGGCTGTATTACGCTTGGAGATGTTAGGAGAGTGTCGCTTTGACTCTTGCGCTTTACACTGCTATTCACTGGATTTCTACCCTCTAAGGTGCCCTACTATGCTCTGCTCAACTTTGAGGAGGCCAGTAACAGCGGTCTCGGAACGCTACGCTGGGTTGGGCTGCGTTTGGGTACGCTAAGGTAGCCTTGGTTAGGTCTAGACAGCCTTGACTTCGCGCTATACACTGCGATCCTCTGGATCCCTGGTCTCTACACTCCTCTAATAAGCTCTGCCTGTCTGTGGGGAGGCCAGCAGTAGTGGTCGCGGCACGTTATGTTGATTTATGCTACGTTCGGCTACGTCACGATTGGTTAGGTTAGGAGAGGAAAGCTTTGACCCTCGTGCTATACACTGTTACCCGTTGGATTTATGCGATCCACTGCGCTCCAATGCGTTCAGCTTGGCTCTGTGAGGACCATCGGTATTGGTCGCGGCACGTTATCTTCAGATAGGCTACGTTTGGTAAGGTCAGATTAGGTCAGGTTGGGTTAGGATATCTGTTATTTGCGCTTTGCACTGCTATGCGGCAGATTTCTGCACCCTAGTGGGCTACAGTATACCCTGCTGCGCACTGGGGAGGTCAGAAATCGTGGTCGTGGCGCGTTAGGTTGTGCTAGAATACGTTTGGTTAGGATAGGCTTGTTTGGGTTAGATTGGAATATCTTTGACTTTCGTGCACGGCACTGCCATTCTTTGGGCTTCAGCGCCATATTCTCCTCTAATGTGCCCTGCTTGCCGACGGGGAGGCCAGCAATAGAGGGCTTGGAACGTTGGGTTGTTATTTGTTACGTTTGGTTATCGTTGGATATCTTTCACATTTCTGCTTTACACTCCAATGCGGCCGATTCCTTAGCTCTACTGTGATCTGGAATATTCCGCTTGGCTCTGGAGAGATGAGCAATAATGTTGTACGCACTTTTGGTTGGTCTAGGTTACGTTTGATTACACTGCGATTGGTAAGGTTATCATGGGATAACCTTATCATTTGTCGTATACACTGCCACATGGAGGATTTCTGCGCTCTTCATTGCTCCACTATACTCTGCTCGACTCTGGGGAGGCCAGGAATAGCGGTCTCGGCACCTCAGGTTCGGATAATCTACATTTTGTTAGGTTACGCTTGTTTGAGTTAGGTTTGGATAGCTTTGACTATCTTGGCAAAGACTGTTATCCTGTGGACTTCTGCGCTTTACTATGCTCAAGTATAATCTGCTCGACTCTGTGGAGGCCAGCAATAGTGGTCGCTGCACGTTAGATTTTGTTCGGTTACGTGCTGTTTTGTTACGTTAGGCTTGGTTAGGACTCCGCAGATCTATCTTTTGTGCTATGCACTGCTATTCGGAGGATTTGCAACCAACTGTGGTCAAATATTCTATGCTTGTCCCTGGCGGGGAGACCAATAGTTGTTTAGGCACATTAGGTGGAGATAGGTTACGTTTGGGTAAGTTAGGTTATACAGGGTAATGTTAGGATAGCTTTGACTCTTCTGCAAGATATTGCCATTCTTGTGACTTCTGCGCTCTACTCACCTCTAGTACATTCCGCTTGGCGATGTGGACGCCAGCAATAGTGGACTCGGCTGGTTAGGTTTAGTTAGTTTACTTCTTGATAGTACAGGATAGGTAAGGTATCTTTAACTTTTGTGCTCTAAATTGCTTTTCGTTGGCTTCCTGCGCTCTACTGTGCTCTAGAATATTCTGCTTGTCTCTGGGGTGGCCACTACCAGTTGTCTCGACACGTCAGTTTCAGTTAGGCTACGTTGGGTTAGGTTACGTTTATTTGATTTATGTCCGGATAGCTTTGACTTTCGAGGTGTACACTGCTACTCGGAGGATTTCTGCCCTCTACTGTGCTCTAATATGTTCTGCCTGCCTCTGTAGAGGTCAGCAATTGTGATCTCGGCACGTTACGCTGAGTTACGCTATGTTTGGTTAGGCTACTTTAGTTTGGTTTAGGATTGAAGAGCTTTGACTATCGATGTATACACAGTTACTCGTTGGATTTCTGCGCTCTACTGTGCTCTACTGTATTCTAGCCGACTCTGGGGACGCCAGCGTTAGTGGCCGCGGCACGGTAGGCATAGTTAGTTTGCGTTCAAACATTTTACCTTTGGTTAAGTTAGCAGGGGATAACTTTGGCTTTTCCGCTATACACAACGATTCTATAGATTTATGCGCTCTGCTCTCCTCTATTGTGCTCCGCTTTGCCCTGTGGAGACAAGTAATATTTGTCGTGGCACGTTAAGTCGGGTTCGGTTACGTTTGGTTTGGATATGCTTGTGTATTAGGATACGATATCTTTGACTATTGTGCTGTACACTGAAATGCGGTGGACTTCTGCGCTCCACTGTGCTCCAGTATGTTCCACATGGTTCTGTGAGGGGGGTGGGGAGGCGGCTGTAGTAGTGGTCCCGCCATGTTAGGTTGAAATAGGCTACGTTATGTTAGGTTACGGTAGCTATGGTTAGGTATGGATAGCTTCTACTTTTCTTCTGTAAACTGTGATTCTATGGCTGTCTGCGCCCTACCCTATTCTATTATGCTCAGCTTGTCTCTCTGGAGCCGAGCAATACTGGTCGCGGCACGTTCGATTAGGTTAGACTACGTTTGGCCTGGTTAGGTTACTTTGGTTTAGGTTAGGATATCTTTGACTTTTGTGCCCAACACATCTGTCCTATGGACTTTTGGGCTCTACTGTGCTCTATCATATTCTGCTTGTCTCTGGGGATGCCAAAAATAGTACTCGCGGCACGTTAGTTTGCGTTACGTTACGCCAGCATAGGTTGAGTTATGTTAGGTTTGGTTGGGTTGTCCTTGACTTTTGTGCTACACACTGCTCTTCGGAGCATTTCTACGCTCTATTGTGCTCAAGTCTGTCCTGCTTGGCCGTGGGAAGGGCAGCAATAGCGGTCTCGGCACGTTAGGATGAGTTAGGCTATGTTTCGTTAGGTTCGATTTGTTTTGGTCAGGTTCGTGTAGCTTTGACTCTTCTGCTACACACTGCGATTCTTTGGTCTTCTGCTCTCCACGATCCACTAACATGTTCTGCTTTTCTCTGAGGAGGCAAGCTATGGCGGCCGATTCACGTTACGATGAGCTACGTTACGTTCGGTCGTTCTACGATTGGTTAGGATAGGAGCGGCTGGATAAGACTTTTGGGTTATGCACCACGGTTCGGCGGATTTCTGATCTCTTCTGTATTCTAATGTGTTCTGCTGGCCTCTATGGAGGCCAGATGTAGTGGTCGAAATACGTTATATTGCGCAATGCTATGGTTGGATAGGTTAGGATTGGGTTTCCCTGACTTTTGAGTTATAGTATGCCATTAGTTGGATTTCTGTACCCTACCGCGCTTCAATATTTTCAGCTTTGCTCTGGGAGTGCCAGCAATAGTGGTCTCGGCACGTTATGTTCAGTCAGCATACTCTCGATTAGGTTGTGTTAGGCTGAGTTTGGGAAGGATAGCTTCAACTTATGTGCTGTACACTGCTTTTCGCAGGGTTTATGAGATCTACTGTGCTATAGCGTGTCCTACTTGGCTCTTGGGAGGGCAGCAATAGCGTTATTGGCGCGTTAGGTTCAGTTATGCTATGTTTGTCTATGTTCCGTTGGTTAGGGTTAGGTTGGAGTAGTTCTGACTTTTCTGATCTACACTACGATCATATGGATTTCTGAGTTATACTATCCACTAATTTGTCCCCCTTGGCTCTGAGGAGGCCAGCAATACTGGTCGCGGCATGTTAGACTTAGTTAAGTTTCGTTCTGTTATGTTGTGGTTAGTTTGGTTAGGCGAGGATAGCTTTGACTTTAGCGGTATAGACAGCTATTAGGTGGATTTTTGCGCCCTACTGTGCTCTAACATTTACAGCTTGCCTCCGGGAAGGCCAGCAATAGTGGTCTCGACTCGTTTTGTTGAGTCAGGTTACGTGCGGCTTGTTTGGGTCAGGCCACATTTTGTAAGTATAGCTTTAACCTTTGTGCTGTACACTGCTACTCTGTGAAATTCTGCATTCTACTGTGCTCTGGTACGTACTGCTCGGGTTCGGGATTGCCGCAATATCGGTCTTGGCACGTCAGTTTGTGATATGCTACGTTTGGCAATGTTACGGTTGGCAAGGTTTGGAGAGGGTAGCTTTGTCCTCAGCGCTCTAGTGTGTTATTAGGTGGATTTCTGCCGGCGACAATGCGTTAATATTTTCCGCTTGGCTCTGGGAACGTCACCAACTGTGATCTCGGCACGTTATGGCGGGACATGTTCCGTTCGGTTGGGTTGGGTTAGGCAGTGTTTGGTCAGGATATCTTTAACTTTTGCGCTGTACTCTGCTGTTCGGTGGATTACTGCGTTCCACTGTGTTCTAGTATGTCCTGCTTTGCTCTGGGAAGGGTAACAATTGCGGTCTCGGCACGTTAGGTTGAGTCAGGCTGTGTTCGGTTATGTACAAGTGGTTTGGGTTAGGTTTGGGGAGCTTAGACTCTTCTGATATACACTGCGATTATATGCCTTCCTGCTATATACTCTCCACCAATGTTTTCTTCCTTGCTCTGTGGTGGCCAGCAATTGAGGTCTCGGCACATTAGGTTTAGGTAGCTCACGCTCTGTCATGTTACGCTTGGTTAGGTTAGGAGGGGGTAGCATTGGCTTTAAACCTATAGTCTCCCATTAGGTGGATTTCTGCGCCATAGAGTGCTCTAACGTTATCAGTTTGGCTCTGTGAATGCCAGCAATAGTGGCCTCTGCACGCAAGGTTGAGCCATGTTACGTTCGGTTAGGTTGAGTCAGACTAATTATTGACAGGATAGTTTTAGCTCTTGTGCTGTACGCAGCTTTTCGGTGGATATCTGGGCTCTAGTGTGCTCTTGTATGTTCTGCTTAACTCTGGGAAGGGCAGCAATGACGGTATCAGCATGTTAGTTAGAGATAGGATACGTTTGGCTATGTTCCGTAGGTTTGGCTTTGGTTTGGGTAACCCTGACTTTTCCGATGTGAACCACGATTCCATGGATCTCTGCGTCCGAGCCTCCACTAATGTGTTATGCTTGGACCTGGGGAGGCCAGCAATAGAGTTCGCGGCACGTTTGATTGGGCTAGGTTTCGTTTGGCTATGTTACGGTTGGTCATGGTAGAACGGTATAGCTTTGTCTTTAGTGCTGTATTTTGCTATTAGGTGGATTTCTGCGCCACACAGAGCTCTAACATTTTCAGCTTGGCTCTGGCAAGGCCAGCAATGGTGACCTCGGAACGTTGTGATGAGCCAGGCTACGTACGGTTAGGTTGGGATAGGCAACGTTTGGAAATGATAGCTTTCCCCTTTGTGCTGTACACTGCTATTCGGTCGATATCTGCGCTCTGCATTGCTGTACTAGCATCTGCTTGTCTCTTTACGGGCAGCAACTGTGGCCGTGTCACGTTTGGTTGAGTCAGGTTTCTTTTGGTAGGTTAGGTTAGGTCAAGTATGGTTAGGATGGTTTTGACTATTGTGCAATAAGCTACTATTCGGTGGATTTCTGCGCTGCACTCTGCACTAGGATACTCTGCTTAGCTGTGGGGAAGCGAGCAGTATTTGCCTCGGTACGTTAGTCTGAGTTATGATGCGTTTGGTTGTGTTACGTTTGGCTTGGTTAAGTTAGGGTATTTTCGACATTTGTGCTTTACATTTCGGTGCTTCGGTTATATGCGTTCCACTGTGCTGTAGTATATTCTGCTTTGCCCTAGAGTGCTCAGCAATACTGGTCTGGGCACGTTACTTTGTGTTATGTTACGTTCGCTTGTGTTAGGGCAGGGTGGCTTCGACTTTTGTGCTGTGCGCTGCCATTCGGTAGACATATGCGGTCTACCGTGACCTAGTTCTCCCTACTTATCGCTGGGAATTCCAGAAATAGTGGCCGTGGCGCGTTAGGTTGCGTTAGGATAAGTTTGTTTAGGTTAGGTTTGTTTGGCTTTGGTAGGGATATCTTTGACTTTCGTGCTATGCACTGTCATTCTATGGACATCTGCGCCCTGCTCACCTCCAATGTGCCCTGCTTGGTGATGTGGAAGCCAGCTATTGTGGCCTAGGTACGTTAGGTTCGGATTGGTTACGTTTGATTTGGCTAGGGTAGGTTACGTTAGGTTAGAATAACCCTTACTTTTTTGGTATAGACTGCTATTCGGACGACTCCAACGTTCTACCTTGCTCTGCTGTTCTCTGCTTAGCTCTTCTGAGCCCAGCATTGGCCTTCGCGTCATGTCAGGTTGGGTTACATTACGTCTGCTTTTGATACGATTGGTTAGCTTAGTATAGGTTAGCTCTGACTTTTGTGCTATAAACCGCTATTCTGTTGATTTCCGCGCACTACATTGCTCTACTATGCTCTGTTCGGCTATGGGTATGCCAGAAGTAATAGTCTGGACACGTTAGTTTGTGCTAGTCTACCTTTGGTTGGGATACGTTGTTCTGGGTTAAGTATGGATAGCTTTGACTTTCGCGGTATACACTGCTTCCGGTGGATTCCAGCGCTCTATTGTGCCCTACCCTCTTCCGCTGTGCTATGAGCAGGCCAGAAAAAGTAGTCTCGCCACGTTAGGTTGACATGCGTAACGTCTGACTATGTTACGTTTGGCTTGGTAGGATTGCTTTGATTCTTGAGCTACACAATGACATTCGGTAGACTTCTGCGCTCTACTGTGACCCTATGTGCTCTGATTAGCTCTGCGGAAGCCGGAAAATGCTTCCGCGGCAAGTTAGTTTGTGTTAGGTCACGCTTGGCTACGTTATGTTTGTGTGGGTCAGGTATGGGTAGCTTTAACTTTTCTGCTATAGCCTTCGATCCTGTGGACTTCGGAGGTCTCGTCTCCTCTAGGGTGTTCTGCATGGTGATGAAGAGGCCAGGAATAGTGAACCCGGCCCCTTAGACTTAGATAGCTCACGTTTGGTTATTCAAGGTTAGGGAAGGTTATGTTATGATTCTTATGGCTTTTCTGCTATACGCTGCTATTTGTTGGCTTTCTGCGCCCTACTGTGCTCCAGTACATTCTACTTGCGTCTGGCGACGCCAGGAATAGTGGCAGCGGCAAGTTAGGTTGAGTAATGTAACGTTCGGTTAGGTTAGGTTTGGTTGGATTTGGTCGGGGTAGCTTTGACTTTTGTGCAATACACTTCAATTCCGTCGATTCCAGCGTCCTACACTGCTCTGCAATACTCTGATTGGCTCTCGTAAGGCCAGCAATATTGGCTGTGGCACCACGGTGTGGGTAATGTTACGTTTAATTATGTTACGTTTGGACAGGTTTGGACAGTGTAGATTCGACTTTTGTGCTCTACACTGCTATTCGGAGGATTTCTGCTGCCTACCGTGTTCTAATATGTTCTGCATGGCCATGGGCAGGCCAGCTTTGACGTTCGAGGCGCTACTGATTGAGTTACGTTACGTTCGCTTTGGTTAGGTTTGGATAAGTTTGTTTAGAATGCCTATGCCTTTTGTGCTGTATTATGGTACAGGATGGATTGCTGTGTTCCACTGAGCACGAGTATATTCTGCATGGCTATATGGTGGTCAGCCGTAGTGGTCTCGGCACTTGGCTATGGGAAGGACAGCAGTACTGGTCTCGGCATGTTTGTCTGAGTTAGCTTGCGTTCGGTTTTGTTACGTTTGGTATGGTTAGGACAGAATAGCCTAGACTTCGGTGCTATACACCGCTCTTCGGCGTATAACTTCGCTCTACAGCGGTCTGCTGAGCTCTCTGGAGGCCAGACTCGACTCTCGGGAGGCCAGTGACAGCGGTGTCGGCACCACTGGTTGAGTCAGTCTACCTTTGGTTATGTCCTGTTTGTTTGTGTTAGGCTTGGGTAGCATTGACTTTTCTTACATACACAGCGATTAATTGGATCTCTGCGTTGTGCTCTCTGCTAATGTGTTCTGCTTGGCCCTGCGTCGGCCAGCAGTAGTGGTAGTGTCACGTTAGGTTGAGATATGTTTGGCTTGGTCATGTTACGGTCAGTTAGGTTATGAGGGATAGCTCTGTCTTTAGTGCTATAGCCTACTATTAGCTGGATTCCTACGGCCTGCGGTGCTTTAACATTTTCAGCTTGTCCCTGGGAAGGCCAGCAATATTTACCTCGGCACGTTACGCTGCGTCAGGCTACGTTCGGTCAGGTAGGGTTAGGTTAAGTCTTGTCAAGATTGCTTCGTTTTTGTGCTGTAGACTGCTCTTCGATTGATTTCTACTCTCTATCGTCCTCTAGAATATCCTGCTTGGCACTGGGGAGGGCAGCAGTGGCGGTCTCGGCACGTAACATTACGTCAGGCTTTGTTCGGCTTTATTCTGTTGGTTTGGACTACGCTTGTGTAGCATCGACTTTTCTGATCAACACAGCGATTACATGGATTTCTGAGTTTACGCTGCATTAACGTGTTCCGAATGACTCTGGCGAGGACAGCAATAGTGGTCGCGGAACTTTAGGCTGTGTTTGGTAATGTTTGGTTATGTTACGGTTGGTTAGGTTAGGTGAGGATGGCTTTGACTTTAGTGCTATAGTCTGCAATTAGGTAGATTCCTGCTCTCTTCCCTGTTATAATATTATCAGCATGACACTGGGAAGGCCTGCAATAGTGGTCTCGGCACGTTATGATGTGTCAGGTTACGAGGGCTAGGTTGTGTTATGCTACGTTTCTTAATTATAGCTTTATCCTTTGTGCTGTACACTGCTATTCGGTGGGTATCAGCTCTCTTCTGTCCTCTAGTATGTCCTTCTTGGCTCTGGAGAGAGCAGCAATAGCGGTCTCGGCACGTTAGGATAAGTTTTGCTATGTTTGGTTATGTTCTGTTCGTTTGGGTTAGGTTTGGGTAACTCTGACCTATCCGATATACACTGCGATTTTATGGATTTCTGCGTCCTGCTCCCAACTAATGTGTTCTGCTTGACATTCGGGAGGACAGCAGCAGGGCTCGCCGCACGTTGGGCTGAGATAAGTTACGTTTGGTTACGTTACGTTTGGTTATGTTACGTTTGGTTACGTTAGGTGAGTAAAGCTATGACTTCAGAGCTGTCGTCTGCTATGAGGTGGATTTCTGCTACCTGCAGTGCTTTAATACTTTCAGCTTGCGTCTAGGAAGGCCAGTAATAGCGGTGTCGGCACGTTATGATGGGCCAGGCTACGTTTGGTTAGGTTGGGTAAGGATACGTTTGGTAAGAATAGCCTTAACTTTCGTGCTGTACACTGCTATTCGGTGGATTTCTGGGATATACTGTTCTCTAGTACGTCATGCTTGGCTCTGTGGTGGCCAGTAATAGTGGTCGCGGCTCGTTAGTGTAAGCTGGGACACATTTGCATATGTTACGATGCTCTAAGTTAGGAGAGGATACCTAGGACTTTAGTGCTACGGCCTGCTATTCTATGAATTTCTGCGCTCTGCAGTACTCTAGTATGTCCAGGTTGGCTCTGTGGAGGGCAACAATAGCGGTGTCGGCACGTCAGTTTGAGTCAGGCTATGTTCGGTTAGGTACTGGTTGTTAAGGCTAGGCTTGGGTAGCTTTGTCTTTTCTGATATACACACCGATTATATGGATCTCTGCGCTCCCCTCCCCACTAACGTGTTCCGCTTGGCTCTGGGCAGGCCAACAGTAGTGTTCGCGGCGCGTTAGGATGAGCTAGGTTACCTTTGTGTATGTTACGGTTTGTTAGGTTAAGAGATGATAGCTTTGCCTTTAGTACTGTATTCTGCAATTAGGTGGATATCTGCGCCCTACAGCGCTCTAACAATTTCAGCCTGCCTCTGGCTAGGCCAATAAGGGTGGTCCCGACACGTAATGATTACTCAGGCTACGTTCGGTTATGTTGGGATAGGCTACGCTTGGTAAGGATATCTTTAATTTTTGTGCTGTACACTGCTATTCGGTGGACCCCCGCGCTCTACTGTGCTCTAGTATGCCCTGCTTGGATCTGGGGAGGGCTGCAATAGCGGTGTCGGTACGTTAGATTTAGTCAGGCTATGATTGGATATGTCCTATTTGTTCGGCTTAGGGTTGGGTAGCTTAGACTTTTCTGATATACACAGCGATTATATGGATTTCTGCGTTCTACCCTCCACTAGCATTTTCCGCTTGACACTGCGGAGGCCAGCAATAGTTGTCGCGCCTCGTTAGGTTGTGTTAGGTTACGTTTGGTTACGTTACGATTGGTTTGGCTTGGAGAGGATAGCTTTGACTTCAGTGGTATAGTCCGATAATTGTTGGATTTCTGCGCCCTAGGGTGCTCTAATATCTTCTCCATGGGGATGGCCAGTAATAGAGTTCTCGGCACGTTATGTCGAGTCAGGTTACGTTCGGCTGGGTTAGGTTAGGCTAAGTGTGGTTAGGGTAGCTGTAGCTTTTGTCCTTTACACTGCTACTTGGTAGATCTCTGTGCTCTACTGTACTCTGGTATGCCATGCTTGTTTCTGGGTGGGCTGCAATAACCGTCACGGTGCGTTAGGTTGTGTTAGGCTGTGTTTGTCTATGACCTGTTTGCTTGGTGAAGCTTAGGTAGCTTCGACTTTTCTGACATACATAGAGATTCTATGGATTTCTGCGTTCTACACCCGACTAATGCGTTCTCCTTGCCTCTGAGGAGGCCAGCAACTGTAATCGGGGCACGTTAGTGTGAGTTAGGTTACGTTTGGTTATGTTGCGTTTGGATAGGTTAGGAGAAGGTAGCATTGACTTTCGTGCTGTAGTCTGCTTATAGGCGGATTCCTGCGCCCTACAGTGCTCCAACATTCTCAGCTTGGCTCAGGAAAGGCCAGCAATAGTGGTCCCGGCGCGTTAGGCTGAGTTATGTTTCGTTCGGTTATGTTACGATTGGTGAGGTTAGGAGAGGATAGCTTTGACTTCAGCGCTATATTCGGCTACTAGGTGCATTTCTGCGTCCTACGGTGATACAGTGCTATCGACTTCGCTCTGGGAAGTGCAGCATTAGTGGTCTCGGCGCTCTACTTCGAGTCATATTACGTTCGATTGGGTTGGTGTAGCCTCAGTTTGTTTACCATAGCTTTATGCTTTGTGCTTTACATTGCTATTCGGTGGACTTTTGCCATCTACTATGTCCTAGTACGTCCAGCTCGCCTCCGGGTAAGGCAACAATAGTGGTCTCGGCGCGTTATGTTGAGTTAGGCTAAGTTTGGGAATGTTCCGTAGGTCTGGGTTACGTTCGTGTATCTTTGACTTTTCCGATATACACTGAGATTCTATAGGTTTCTGCGTTCTACTCTCCACTAATATGTAATGCTTTGCTCAGAGGAGGCCTGCAAGAGCGCTCACGGAACATACGGATGAGTTATGTTACGTTTGGTTATATTACGATTGATTAGGTTAGGAGATGGTATGTTTGACTTTAGTGCTATAAACTCCTATAAGGTGGATTTCTGTGACCTACAATGCTCCAATATTTGCAGCTTCCTCTGGGAAGGCCTTCGAAAGTGGCCTCGGCACGTTGCGTTGAGTTAGGCTATGTTTGGTTATGTTCCGTCGGTCTCGGTTAGGTTTGGGTAGCTTTGACTTTTCTGATATACACGGCGATTCTACAGATTTCTGCAATCTACTCCCCACTATTGTGTTATGCTTGGCACTGGGGATGCCAGCAATAGTGGTCGCGGCACGTTAGGTTAGGTTAGGTTTGTTTAGGTTCTGTTAGGTTAGGTTATGTTAGGTTAGGTTGGGTTAGATTAGTTTCGGTTTGGTTAGATTTGTTTCGGTTAGTATAGGATATCTTTGACTTCTGTGCCGTACACATAAATGCGGTGGATTTCTGCGCTCTACTGTACTCTATTATGTTCCACTTGGCTCTGGGGAGGCCAGGAATAGTGGTCTCGGCGTGTTAGATTGTGTTAGGCTACGTTCGGTTTGGTTATGTTAGCTTGGGCTAGGTTTGTATAGCTGTGACTTTCGTGGTGCACGCTGATATTCAGCGGATTTTTACGATCCAGTGTGCTCCACTATAATCTGCTCGACAATGTGGAGGCTAGTAGTCGTGGTCGTGGCGCGTTACGTTCAGCTACGTTGTGGTAGGATAAGCTGCGTTTGGATATGTTCGGATAGGCTAACTTCGACTATTGTACTATGCATTGCGATTCTGTGGATTTCTGCGCTCTACTCTCCTCTAATACGTTCCTCTTAGCTCTGGTGAGGGCCGCAATTGTGGTCTCGGCGCATTAGGATTAGCTAGGTTACTTTCGGTTACGTTAAGTTTGGTCAGGATAGGAGTGGATAGCTATGGCATTTGTGCTGTACGCTGCCATACCGCTGATTTCTGCGCTCTACTGTGCTCTAACGTTTTCTGCTTCGCTTTTGGGAGGAGAGCAATGGTGGTCGGGGCACATTCGTTTTTGCTCATTGCGATTGGTTTGGTTACGGTAGGATAAGATTGATTAGGATGGCTTTGACGTTTGTGCTATACACTGCTACTCGGTGGCTTTCTACGCTCTACTGTGATCCGGTGTATTCTGCATGGCTCTGGGGAAGCTGGCAATAGTGATCTCGTCACGTTAGGTTGAGACTTGTCACGTTCGGTTATGTTACGTGTTGTTTCGTTTGGATAGGGTACCTTCGACTATTGTACTATGCACTGCGATTCTATCGATTTCTGCGCCCATCTCTCCTCTAATACGTACCACACAACCCGGGGTAGGGCAGCAATGCTGGTCTCGGTACGTCAGGATGAGCTAGGTTACGTTTGGTTACGCTACCTTTGGCAGGATATGACAGAGTAGCTTCGAGTTTTGTGCTATATACTGCTATACGGTGGATTTCTGCTCCCCACGTTGCTCTACAATACTCTGCTCGCATGTGGGGGCCCAGTAATAGTGGTACAGGCCCGTTAGGTATAGCTATTCTACGTTCGGTTGTGTTATGCTAGTCTGGGTTATGTTTGGATAGCTTTGACTTTCGTGGTGTACACTGTAATGCGTCGGATTACTGCGCTCTATTGTGCACTAATATATTCTGCTCGGATCTGGGTAGGATAGGGATAGTGGTCTCGGCACGTTAGGTTGACTTAAGCTACCTTCGGTTATGTTAAGTATGGCTATGTTAGGATATGGTAATTTCTAGTTTTGTGATATACACTGCTATTCGGTCGACCTCTGATCTCTACATTGCTCTAATATGTTCTGCTCCGCTCAGGCGAGGTCAGCAATAATGGCCGCGGCGCGCTTGTTTGCGTTATGATACGTTTGGTTATGTTAAGTTTGGTTAGGTTGGGTTAGGATAACTTTCACTTCTGTGCTATGCGCTGGCGTTCGGAGGATTCCTACACTCCGCATTGCTCTACCTTACTCTTCTCGAATCTGGGATGGCCTGTAATGGAGGTCTCGTCACATCAGTTTGGGTTAGGATACGTTTGGTTAGGCTTTGTTGGCGTAGGTTAGGTTTGGATAGCTCTTACTTACGTGGTGTACACTGGATTTCGGTGGATATTTGAAACATACCGTGTTCTAGTATGTTCAGCTTGGCTCTTGAAAGTCCAGCGATAGCGATCCCGGCGCGTTTCGCAGAAATATGTTACGTATCGTTATGTCACGTTTGATAAGGTTAGGATGGGATATCTTCCACTTTTGTTCTATACAATGCCCATCGGTGTATTTATGCCCTCTACATTGCTACAATATACTCTGCTCGACTACAGGCCGGCCAGAAATAGTGGCCGCGGCTCGATAGGTTGAGCAATTTTCAGTTCGCTTAGGCTAGGTTTGGCATAGTTCTGTTGGGATGCCTCTGACCTTTTGCTATACAACGCCACTAGGATAATGTCAGCGTCCAACATTGCAATGCTTGGCTCCATTGAGGCCAGCAATAGTGGTCATCGCACTACAGGTTGTGCTGCGTTGCGTTTGGATATATCATATTTCGCCATGTTGGGAAGTGCAGCTTTGACATTTGCGCTACACACTAATATTGGGCGGACTTCTGCTCTCCTCAGTGCTCTACTATACTCTGCTCGACGTTGGGGAGGTCAGAATTGGCGGCCGTGGCACGATAGGATGTGTTAGGTTATGTTCGGTTATGATAGGTTAGGTTAGGTTTGGTTGGGAAAGCATTGACTTCTGTGCGATGCACTGCTATTCTGTGCATTTCGGTTCTCTACATTGCCCTAACAAAGTCTGCTCGACTCTGGGGACGCCAGAGGTAGTGGTCTCGGCTCGTTAGGTTGAGTTATGCTGCGTTCGTTTCGGTTACGCCTGGCTACGTTAGGAGAGGGTAGCTTCGACTTCTGTGCTATACATTGCTATTCCGTGGATTTCTACGCTCTACTGTGATTTAATAATCCCTGCTTTGATCCGGGAATGTTTGAAACAGTTGCCGCGGCGCGTTAGGTATTGCTATGTTACGTTTGGTTAGGTTAAGCTTGTTTGGGTGAGGGTAGGATATCTTTGACGTTCGCGATATACAGTGCCATTCTATGGACATCTGCGCTCCACTCCCTCCTAATATGCCCTGCTTGGAGGTGGCGAGGCCAGCAGTTGTGGGATAGGCACGTTAGGTTGTGATTGGTTACGTTTGATTATATCTAGGATATATCAGTTTAGCCTATGATATCACTAACTCTTTTGCTTTACACTGCTATTCGGGCGATTTCAGCGTTCTGCATTGCTCTGATATTCTCTGCTTAGATCTAGTGAGGCCAGCAATAGCTATCGTGTCACGTCAGTCTCGGTTACGATACGTCTGCTTATGTTACGTTTGGTTAGGTTGGGATAGGATGACGTTGTCTTTTGAGCTCTACACTGCTATACGGTGGCATTCTGCGCTCTTTATTGCTCCCCTACCCTCTGCTCGAATCGGTGGACACCAGCAATATTGGTCATGGCATGTTACGTTGTGTTAGCTTGCGTTTGGTTGGATTAGGTTACGTAGTGTTAGGTTAGGATAGCTTCGACTTTATGTGGGCGAGGGTCACCGCCCCCGGAGTTGACGGCATCCCAGGCCGAGCCTTTGCACTGTCTGTGAAGGCGTGTGGCGACCGGGAACCGCGGCTGTTCGACAGCTGCGTCAGAACCTGCTGCTTCCCGGTATAATGGAATAGAGCGAGATTCGTGCAGAGTCCCGAACCGGGGAAGCCGCCGGACGCACGGAAGACATACCGGCCGATATGCCTGCTCGACGAGGCGGGCTGGTTCTTCGAGCGCGTTCTAGCTGCCCGTCTCCGATGGCATCTAGCGGATGATGGTTCCTATCTCAGCGTCAGACAGTTCGGATTCCGCCAGGGTCGGCCGACGATGGACGGGTTTAAGCGCGTTCGGAACCTGTAGGAGGCTGCCGTTGACCGGGGCGATGTGGTGCTCTCGGTCGGCGTGAATATCGCTACGCCTTCAGCACGCCGTCCGGTATGCTGTGTTGTACCACAGTGTTCCCCTGTACATGGTGTTGGTAATCGATGACAGATTGGCTGAGCGCTCGATCGAGTATCCTGGACGGTACACGACCGTCGCACCGGCTGCGAACTGCGGTGTTCCACAAGGATCGGTACTCGGGCCGATCCACAGGGACCTCACGTGCCACGCCGTGTTGCGCACTCCCCTCCTGCCCGGCCTGAGCCTGACGTGTTACGCGGACGAAAATCTCGTGATTGCCGCCGGGTAGTGTAGGGAGGAGGCCACGCCGGGCGCGGAAAGCATTGTAGCCCTCGTCCCGAATAGCATCCGGCGGATGTGGCTGAGCATCGCGCCCGAGAAGGCCGAGGCAATGTGATTTTGCCATCTGTCCCGGGGGAAGCCGCTCACGGATACGCGGGGGGAGCGTCGTGGTCGCGGTGCGGGACCGGATGGGGTATCCCAGTCACTACCTGGATTACCTATGGATGATCGACGAGCATCTCCTCGCGCTGGAAACACGCCTGCAAGGGACGGCGGGGGCGTTGTGTCGCCTGCTCCACATCCTGGATGGCCAGACTGGACGGTGCGCCGCCTCTATACGGGAGTCGTTCGCTCGGTGGCCATTTACGGGGCTCCGATCTGCGCGAACGGCCTGGTCGATGGTCCGCACAGTCGGGCGATTCTCGGGCGAGCCGCTCGTAGATTGGCGAACATGGTCATGCGCGGTTACCGTACAATTTCCCACGATGCAGCGATGGTCCTGGCGGGTGTTCCGCCGTCCGAACTGCCAGCGGCTGGGGAGGCCCGCATCTAGATGCTCCGCCACCTGAGCGACGACTGTGCTCCTGAAGAAGGGGCCACTTTTTTGAGGCGAAATATCCGACTGTCCGTGATGACCGCTCGGCGAGCTCGGCTGATGAAGCAGAGCAGCCGGCGGCACCGGCTGATCGGGGTTGTACTCCCAGTGCTGGATGCATGGTCGCACAGCGTCAGCCAGCGCACTTACCGTCTGAGACATGTGCTAACCGGGAACGGGTGCTTTGTGGAGTGCCTTTGCCGTGTCGGGCGGGAACGTGAGACGCAGCGTCACCGCTCCGGGGACGGGCGGTACACGGCGCAGCGCACGCTGGAGGAATGTCCGGCGTGGGCTAGCGAGCGCCGGGTTCTTTGTCGAGTGGTTGGTCGGAACCTTTCCTTCTCTGTCGTCGTGTCGGAAATGACGGCGGGCTAAGGTGCAGAGCGTGAGGTGGCCTCCATCTTCGAGGCGGTTATGATACAGAAGGAGGCCGTGGAGAGAGCCCGCCAGCTTTGCGCGTGCTCCTCGCGTGTAGGGTGGTGGAGGCTGCGAGCGCGGCGCCTTTTGTCTCCGCGCTCACAGCCGGTTGGATTAACGCGTTGGCCCACCACCTTCCCGAGCGATGCTGCATCTACGTCCGTGGCGACCGCCTCACCCTCCCGTTGTAACCTAGGTGAGTGTGACAAAGAGCAGACGGGTGGGGGCCCGTCTGTTCGAGTGATCGTGGTCCGGGAGCGCGGCGCCGCGCGGTTCTCTCGTGGATGCCGCACTGTATGCGTGTGACGCGGTGCGGTGGTTTGCGTGGTGTTTGTGCCTGTAAACAGACCGCCTCGCGCGCATGGACACGGATGGATCGGGAGCGATCTCCCGTCGCGCCGGGAGGGCGCTACGGTTGCGTTGCGGGGGCGTCCTGGCAGTTCCGAAGCCGTGAAATCCAGGGAGCTCCGAAATGTGAAGGGCTGGCCATCGTGGAGGCTTTAGTGGCTAAATGCCCCAAGATACCCGGCCCCCTCCCCCAGGTGGCCAGTTATATGTGGAAGATTTCCCCCACATGAAAGAAAAGGATAGCTTCGACCTTTTTGCTGCACACCCAGTAATGGTTGTCTCGGAACGTTAGGCTCAGATAGGGTACGTTTGTTTACGTTAAGTTAGCTTTGGTTAGGTTTGGAAGAATTCGGCCTTTCTGATATACCCTGCGATTCTATGGATTTTTGCCCTCTAGTGTCTTCTATTATGCTCTGCTTGGCACTGTGGAGGCCGGCAGTACTGGTCGCGTCACGTTAGGTTTAGTTAGTATACGTCTGGATATGTTAGGTTATATTGCATTTGGTTATGGTAGTTATGACGTATGGGATCAACACTGATATACCATGGTCTCCTGTGCTCTACTGATCTCTATCGTTTCCTGCTGGTCTCTGGAGAAGCCAGCATTACTGGTCGTGGCACGATAGGTTGCGATTTGCTGCGCTTGTTAATCTTACGTTTGGTTAGGCTAGGATAGGATAGCTTCGAGTTTAGTGCTATACAATGCTATTCGGTGGACGTCTACGCTATACGTTGCTCTACTGCACTCTGCACGACTCTGGGGATGCCAGTAACACTGTTTTCGGCCCGTTAGTTTCAGTTAAGCTACGTTTGGTTACGTTGTGTTAGTTTGGGTGTGGTTTGGACAGCTCTGGGGAGGACTGCAGTTGTGACCTCGGCACGCAATGTTGAGTTATGTTACGCGTGGCTTGGCTGGGTTCGGACAGGTTTGGTTAGTGCAGCTGTGACTCCATCGTAATACACTGTCGTTCGGTTGATATCTGTGTACTGCAATGCTCTACTAGCATCTGTTTGCCTCTAGGGAGGCCAGAAATAGCGGTCGTGGCAGGTTTCTGTAGGATATGCTACGCTTTGCAAGGCTACTCGTGGCTGAGTTTGGTTAGGATGGCTTCGACCATGGTGCTATACACTGCTATGCGGTGGATACCTGTGCTCTGCATTGCTCTAATAGCAGCTGCTTGTCTCTGGGGACGCCAGCAATATCGGACGTGGCACGTTTGGTTTAGGTAGGTTACGATTGGCATGGTCAGGTTTTGTCATGTTTGGTAAGGTTGTTTCCGACTTTCGTGATATACACTGGCATTCGGCGGGTTTCTGCGCTCTGCTCTGCTCTAGTATATTCTGCTTGGCTATGGGGATGCGAGAAGTATTGGTCTCGGCACGTTAGTCCAAGTAATGTTGCGTTTGGTCAGGTTACGATTGGATTGGCTAGGGTAGGATAGCTTTGATTATTGTGCTAGACCCTGCTATTCGGTGGATTTCTGCTCTGCACTGTGCCCTAGTGAGTTCTCCTTCGCTCTGAGGAGGGCGACAGTGGCGGTCTAGCTAGGCACGTTATGTTCGATAACGTTGCGCTTGGTTATGCTACGTTTGGTTAGGCTAGGAGAGGATTGCTGCGGCTTTTGTGCTATATTCTGCCACTCGGTGGAATACTGCGCTAAAATGTAATCCAATATGCTCTGCCTGCCTCTGTGCAGGCGAGCAATTGTTGTATCGGGATGTTAGGTTTAGTGGGGTTGGGTTTGGTAAGGCTACGCTTATTTGTGTTTGGTACGGATAGCTCTTACTTTCGTGATGTACACTGCTATTCGACGTATTCCTGCGCCGTACTGTGCTCTAGTATATTTTGTTTGGCTCTGGGAATGCCAGTAATAGCGGCCTCGGCACGTTAGTTTGATTTATGCTACGTTTGGCTAGGATACGTTCGTTAGGTTTAGTTAAGGATAGCTTCGTCTTTCCTGGCACAGACAGTTATACGGCGGATTTCTGCGCTCTTGTGTGCTATACCATACTCTGCTCACCTATGTGGAGGTCAGTTGTATTGGCAGGTACGTTTGATTTTGGCTACGTCTGGCTATGTCACGTTTGGTCAGGCCAGGAGTGGGTAGCATTGACTTTTGGGCGATATACAACTTTTCGGTGAACTTCAGCGATATACTGTGCTCTAATATGACCTGCTTGGATCTGGGGAGGCCTGCAATAGTGGTTTCGGCGCTTCAATTTTTGCTTGGCTACGTTCGGTTGGGTTACGTTGGGTTAGGCTAGGAGTGGATAGCTTCTACGTTTGTCCTATATTCTGATGTTCGGTGCACTTCTGCGCTATATCGTGCTCTAATGTGCTCTGCTTGGATCTGGGGAGACCAGCAATAGTGGTCTTTGCACGGTCGGGTGAGTTAGGTTACGTTTGGTTAAGTTATGCTCGTTTCGCTTAGTTTCGGATATCTTTGACTTTCTTGGCGTATACTGTTAAAAGGTGGATTTCCGCGCTCTACGGCAGTCTACGATACTCTGCACGACTGTGGAGGGCCAGCAACAGTGGTCGCTGCACATTAAGTAGAGTTAGGGTACGTTCTTTTATGGTACGATTGGTTGGGTTAGGAGAGGATAGCATTGACTTTTGTGCTGTACTCTGCTATTCGGTGGACCTCTGCGCTCCACTGTTGCCTGATATGTTCAGTTTGGCTCTAGGAAAGTAGCAACAGTGGTATCGGCAACATACGGCGAGTTTGCCTACGTTCCTTTGGGTTATGTAAGGTTAGGCCATGTTAGGTTGTCTTTGTCATTTAAGCTTTGCAATTCAACCCCGCGGACTTCTGTGATCTGCTGTGCTCTAGTATATTCTACTTAGCTCTGGCGAGTACAGCAATTGTGTTGTAGGCATTTGTAGTGGAGTTAGGTTGCGTTTGGTTATGCTATGTTCGGCTAGGTTATGCTACGGCAGATTTGTCTTTTGTGTTATGCACTGGTGTTCGGTGATTCCTACGCTCTGCTGTGATCTTCTAAGCTCTGCTTTGCCCTGTTGAGCCCAGAACAAGTCGCCGCTTCGCGTTATCTAGAGTAAAGTTGCGTTTGGTTAGGTAAGGTTTGTTTGGGTTAGGGTAGGTTATCTTTGGCTTCTGCACTGTACATTGAAATGCGGCGGGTTTCTGTGCTCTACTGTGCTCTAGTACATTCTGCATGGCTCCGGGGGCCACAGTGGTCATGGTCTCGCCAATATATGCTTAGATGCGATACGTTTGGTTTTGTTACTTTAGCTCTGGTTTGGTTCGGACAGCTTCGACCTTTCTGCTATACACTGCGATTATATGTATTTCTGCGCTCTACTCTCCTCTACTATTCTCTGCTTGGCTATTCGGATGCCAGGAATTCTGGTCGCGGCACGATAGGTTTAGATATGCTACGTTTGGTTTGGTTCGGTTAGGTCTGGTTTGGACAGAATGTCTTTGAATTTTGCGCTGTACACTGCTCTTCGTTGAATTTCTGCGCCCTACTGCGATCTAATATCCTCTGCTTGGCTATGTGAATGCCAGGAGTAGTGGTCTCGACACGTCAGGCCGAATCATGTTGCCTTTGGTTATGTTACGTCTAGCATTGTTGGGACAGAATAGCATTGACTTTTGTGCTATACACGGTGTACATTGGATTTCTGCGCTCTACTGTACTCTAATGTTTTCAGCCTGGTTCCGCGGAGGCAGGCAACTGTGGTCCCGGCACGTAAAGTTTAGCTTGGCTACGCTTGGTTTTGTTGGGATAGGTTAATTTTGATTTGGGCAACCATTACCTTTATGCTACACAATGCTGTTCGGTCGGTTTCCAGGCACTGCATTCCTGTGCTGGCATATGTTAGTCTATACGGAGTCCAGAAATAGTGGCCGTGGAACGATTGGTTTAGCTAGGTTACCTTTAGCTTGGATAGGTTTGGCTATATTTGGTAGGGGTGGCTTTGACTTTAGTGCTATGCACTGACATTACGCGGACCTTTGCGCTCTGTTGTGCTCTAGTATGTTCTGCTTGTCTCTGGGGAGGTCAGCAACAGTCGCGTAGGCACGTAAGGTTGTGTTATGTTCGTTTGATTATATTACGCTTTGTCAGCTTAGGTTAGGGTATCCATGACATTTGTGCTTTTCACTGCAATGCGGAGGATTTCTGCGTTCTACTGTGCTCTAGTATATTCTGATTGTCTCTGTGGAAGTCATCAATAGTGGCCTAGGCACGTTAGGCTGGTTAGGTTACGTTTGGTTGTGTTATGTTTGGCTCGGTTAGGACAGTGTAGCTTTGACCTTCGGGATATAAGCTGCTACTCGGTGGAATTCTGCTCCCTACTGTTTTCTAATATGCTCAGCTTGTCCCTGGGTATGCGGGCAATGGTGGCCCCTGCGCGTCAGTGCGAGTTGTGTTACGTTTGCTTAGGTTAGGTCTGTTTGTGTCTGGTTAGGATAGCTTCGACATTTCTGCCGTACACTGCAATTATATGGCCCTCTGCGCACTACACTGGTCTAATATACCCTGCAGGGCGATGAGGACGCCAGCAACAGTGGTGTAGGCACTTTAGGTTTGATTAGGCTGCGTTCGGTTTTGACACGTTTGGCTAGGTTAGGATAGTGTAACTTTGAATTTTGTGTGATACACTGCTATTCAGGGGATTTCTGCGCTCCGCATTGCGCTACTATACCCTGTTCGACTCTGTGGTGGCCAGCAATAGTGAAAGGGCCACGATTTGTTGTGCTATGTCACGTTCGCTTAGTCTATGTTTTGTTAGTGTAGGATGGGATAGCTTAAACTTTTCTGCAATACTTTGTTTTCGGTGCACTTCTGCGCACAGCTGTGCTCTAGTCTTGTCGGCTCCAGAGAGGCCAGCAACTGAGGTCGCGACACGTTGAGCTGAGCTATTTACGTTTGGTTAGGTTAGCTTATGCCAGGTTTGGACTCTGTATCTTCGCTTTTTGTGCTATTCACTGCAATGCGTTCGATTTCTACGCTCTACTATGCTGTAGCACATTCTGCTTGGCTCTGCGGACCCCAAAAGTAGTGTTCTCGGCACGTTAGGTGGAGTTAAATTACGTTTGATTATGTTACGTTTGGTTAGGTTAGGACAGGATTGGTCTTACTTTTGTGCTATACACTGCTGTTCGGTGGATTTCTTCACTCTGCTGTGCTATAAGGTGCTCTGCTCGGCACTGGGAAAGCCAGCAATTGTGGTTTCGGCACGTTATTCTGATTTAGTCTTCGTTTGGTTAGGCTAGGTTCGGACAGATTAGGTTGGGATATCATTGACCGTTGTGATTTAGACAGAAATGCGTTGGGATTGTGCGCGCTACTGTGCTCTAGTATATTCTGGTCGGCTCTGAAGCTTTCAGCAACAGTGGTCTAGCCACGTTTGGTAGAGTTATGCCACGTTCGGTTATGTTACGTTTGGTTATGTTAGTCCAGAGCAGCTTCAACATATGTGCTATACACAGCTACACTATGGACTCCTGGGCTCTACCGTGCTCTACTATACTCTGCTCGGCCCCGGGGTGGCCAGAAATAGTGGTCTCGGCGCGTTAGTTTGAAATAGGCTACGTTTGGTTAGATTACGTCTGTTGGGGTTAGGTATGGGTAGCTGCGACTTTCGTGGTATACACTGCTACTCGATGGATTTCTTCCCCCTACTGTGCTCCAATGTGCTCTACTATACTCTGTTCGACCCTGGGGAGGACAGTAATTGTGGTCTCGGCACGTAAGGTTAAGTTAGGATACGTTCCACCACATTACGTTTGGGTAAGTTAGAATAGAATAGCTTTGACTGTTGTGTTATACACAGATATTCGGTGGATTTCTGCGCTCTACGTTGCTCTACATTACTCTGCTCCACTCTGGAGATGCCAGTAATGGTGGCCGTAGCACGAAAGCTTGGGTCATGCTACGTTCGTTCAGGAATGTTCGGATAGGTTAGGGGAGGATAGCTTTGACTTTTGAGCCCCTGACTGCTACTTGGCGGATTTCTGCACCATACTCAACTCTATTATACACTGCTCAACACTGTGGAGCCCAGCTATACTTGTCGGTGCGCGTTATGTTGACATGGGTTACGTTTGGGTATGCTACGATTGGTTATGTTGGAAGAGGATAGCTCTGACTTTTGTGCTGCACACAGCCATTCGGCGTGTTTCTGCGATCTACTGGGCTCTGGAGCACTCTGATTGGCTCCGCGTCGGTCAGAAATGGTGGTGTAGGGCTGCTAGACGGAGTTAGATCACTTTCGGTTCGGTTACGCTTCGCTAGGTTACGAGAGGATGGATATGACTTTCGCGCTTTGCTCTGCTATTCGGTGTATTTCCGCGGTCTGCATTGTTCTTCTATACTCTGCTCGAATCTGAGTAGGCCAGCAATAGTGGTCTCGGCACGATAGTTTAAGATATACTACGTTTCTTTTGGTCATGTTGGTTTGTGTTAGGTCCTGATGGCTTCGACTTTCTAGGAATAGACTAATTCGATGGTATTCTGCACCCTACTGTGCTCTACTATAATCTGCTCGCCTCTGGGGAGGCCGGTAATAGTGGTCCCGGCACGATAGATTGATTTAGGCCGCGTCTGGGTGTATTACGTTTGGTCGCTGCACGGGAAGGTAGCATTGTCTTTCGTGCTATTTACAGCTAATCGGTGGACTTCTGCGCTATACTGGGCCCTAATAGAATCTGCCTGGCACTGGTGAGGCCAGCAATAGTGGTCTCTGCAATGTTACGTTTAGTTGGGTTAAGTTTGGTTAGGCTACGTTTGTCTGTGTTATACTAGGATGGCACTGACTTTTGTGCCATATAGAACTATTCGGAGGACTTCTGCGCTATACGGGGCTGTAATACGCTTTGCCTGGCTCTAGGAAGGCCAGCAATAGTGGTCTCGACATGCTAGTTTGTGTTGGGTTGAGTTCGGTTACACTAAGTTCGTTTGTGTTCGGTAAGGGTAGAACTGGGAGGTACACACCATTATTCTGTGGACTTCGAGGCTCTACTGTGCTCTACTGCTTGCTGCTTGTCCCAGGGACGTCCTGCAGTAGTGGTCGCGTCACGTTTGATTTAGTTAGGTTACGTTCGGTATAGTCACGGTCGGCATGGTTAGGAGAGGCCGGCTCTGACTTATGCGCTATACACTCCTTTTCGGCGGATTTCTGCACTCTGCTGTGCTCTGATCTGCTCAGCTTGTCTCATGGGTGGGACAGCATTAGTGGCATCGGCACGTTACGTTGAGTCAAGCCACGTATGGTTACGTTAGATTGGGTCCGGTTTCGATAAGGCGTCTTTGACTTTCGTGCCTTACACAGCAATGCGACGTATTTCTGCTATCCACAGCGCTGAAGTACATTCTGCTTGCCTCTGAGCAGGCCAGCAATAGTGGACTAGGCACGTTAGGCTGTGTTATATTAAGTTTGGCTGTGTTACGTCTGGATAGGTTAGGAAGGGATTGCTTCGACTTTTTGCTGTACACTTCTATTCGGAGGATTTCTGCCCTCTGGGTTGCTCTACTATACGCTGCTCGACTCTGGGCAGTTGGGAAATTGCGGTAGTGTCGCAATGGATTGCGCTATGTTACGTTTCGCTGGGCTATGATAGGCTACGTTCGGTTAGGATGACACAAATTTTTGCGTTATACACGTCTATTCGGAGAAATCTGCGCCCTACTATTCTCTAATATGTGCTGCTTGGCGCTAGGGAGGCCTGCAATAGAGGTCTCTGATCATTTGGATTGGTTATTCTACGATTGGTTAGGTTAGGTTAGATCTGGTTAGGTTAGGATATCATTAACATTTGTGCCATAAACTGCTCTGCGGTGAATACCTGCGCTCTACAATGCTCCACCACACTCTGCTCGACTCCGGGGAGAGCAGCAATAGCGGTCGTGCCAAGAGAGTTTGAGTTAGGTTACGATTGGTTACGTTCGGGTTGGTTACACTTGGCTAGGATGGCTTTGACTATTATGTTACCCACTGCTTTTCGGTGGACATCTGCGCTCTACTGCGATCTAATAAGTTCTGCTTGGTTCTGGAGAAGCCACCAATTGAGGTTTCGTATCGTTACGTTCAATTGTTCTACGCATGGATAGATTAGGTCAGGATATCACTGTATTTTGTCTGTACACTGCTATTAGGTGGCTTTCTGAGCTCTGCTGTGCTCGAGCACATCCTGCTTTGTTCTGTGGAGGCCAGCGATAGTGGTCTCTGCACGTTAGCTTAAGATATGTGACGTTTGGTTTGGTTATGTTCATTTTGGTTAGGTTGGGACGTCATGAAGTCCGTAACATACACTGCCGTTCTATGGGCCTCTGCATCCTGCTGTCCTCTAATACGCCCAGCTTTGCGACGTGGATGCCAGCAATAGAGGGCTAGGCACGTTAGGTTGGGCTTGGTTGCTTTCGATTTGGTTGGGTCAGGTCAGGTTATGTTTGGAAATCTTCTTCTTTTCCGCTTTACACTGCTCTGCGGCGGATTTCTGCGGTCTACTATGCTCGAGTATATTCTGTTTGGCTCTGTGTAGGTTAGCAATAGTGGTGTAGGTAAGTTAGATTGAGTTAGGTTACGTTTGGTTATATTACAGTAGGGTATATTAGGATATGGTATCTTTGACCTTTAAGAGATACATCACTATTTGGTGGTCTACGGCACTCTACGTTGCTCTAATATGCCCTGTTTGTCTCTGGGAAAGACAGCAGAAACATTCTCGGCAAGTTAATATCAGCTATGTTGCGCCCGGCTTGGCTAGACGTGGAGAGGTTATGTAAGGATATCTTTGGCTCTTGTGCCGCACACTGCAGTGCGGTGGACTTCTGTCCTCTACGTTGCTCTACTGTGATCTGCTCGGCTCTCCGAAGGCCAGGAATAGTGGCCGCACCTGGTTAGGTTGAGTTATATTACGTTTGGTTCGTTTGGGATACACTGTACTAGGTTAGGATAGCTTTGACTTTTGTGCTACGCACTGCTATTCTATGGACACCTGCGCCATTCTGTGCGCTATCGCGATCCGGTTGTCGGTGTGGGCGCCAGGAGTGGTGATATCGGCACGTTAGGTTGAGTTATCTTACGTTTTGTTAGGTTAGGTTTCATAAGACTTGGTTAGGATAGCTTTGACTTTTGTGTTATACAGTGATATTCGACGATATAAGTGCTCTTCATTGTTCTCCTATACTCTGCTCAGCTCCCGTGATGCTAGCAATTGCAGTCGTGGAACGGCAGTATGGGTAACGTTACGTCTGCTTATGTTACGTTTTGATATGTTAGGATTGGGTATATTTGACTTTTGCTCTATACGCTGATATGCGGTGAATTTCTGCGCTCTAATGCGCTCTAACATGCTCTGTTTGAGGCTGGGGATGCCAGCAATAGTGGCAATAGGTTATGTTACTATTGGTCACGTGAGGGAAGGGTAGCTTTGACTTTTGTGCTATACATTGCAATTTGTTGGTTTTCTGCGATCTACTGTGCTCTACTATACTCTGCTCGACTCTGTGGAGAACAGCATTAGTGGTCATTGCGCGGCAGATTGCGCTCCGATGCGTTTGGTAATGCTAATGTTGACTAGGTCAGTATACGGTAGCTATAACTTTTGTGTTATACTCAGCTATTCGGAGGATTTCTGTCCTCTAAATTGCTTTACAATACTCTGCCCGGCTCCGTGGAGTACAGTAATGGTATTCTCGTCAGGTATGTTTGAGTTCGGCTACGTTTGATTAGGTGACGTCAGCCTTGCGTTAGGTTTGTATTGCTTTGACTTTTGTGATATAGACAGTTGTTTGACGGGTTTCTGCGCTCCACTGTGCTCTAAAATATTTAGCTTTTCTCTGGGGATGTCAGCAATAGTGGCCTTGGCACTTTAGTATGAGTTAGGTAACGTTTGGTCGTGTCATATTTGGTTAGGTTGTGAGAGGATGGCTTCAACTTTTGTGCTGTACACTTCTGTTCGGTGCACTCCTGCACTCTACTGTGTTCTAATATATTCTGCCTTGCTCAGGGGCGGTCAGCAACAGTGGTGTATGCGCGTTTTTTCCAGTTAGGTTACGTTTGGTCAGGTTATTCTAGCGTGTGTTATGTTTGGATGTCTTTGACATTCATGTTATACACTGCCATTCTACTGACTCCTGCTGTGCACTCTCCTCCTATATCTCCTGCGTCGGGTTGGGGGACCCAGCAGTAGAGTCTTGGCACGTAACATTGTGTTAGGTTACGTTTCGTTATGTTACGTTTGGTTAAGTTAGGAAAGGATATCTTAGACTTTTGTATATCACACTGCTATTCGGCGGTTTTCTGCGCTCTTCGTTGCTCTATTATGCTCTGCTCGACACTGGGGAGACCAGCAATAGCGGCCGCGGTACGATAGGTTGAGATACGATACGTTCGGTTAGATTAGGTTAGGTTACGTTTTGCTAGAATGACATTGCCTTATGTGTTATACACTGCTATACGGAGATGCCTGAGCCCTACCTTTCTCTAATCTCTTCTGCTTGGCTCTGGGGAGGCCAGCAATAGAGACCTCGGCACTTTAGGGTTAGTTATTCTAAGTTCGGTTAGGTTAGGTTAGGTTGGGTTGGGTTAGGGTTTCTCTGACTTTTTTGATATACGCTGCTACTCGGAGGCCTTCTGCTCTCTACTCTGCTCCAGTATGTTCTGCTTGGCTCTGGGGAGGCCAGAGATAGTGGTCTTGGTACGTTATGTTAGGTTAGGTTGCGTTCGGCCTTATTACGTTTGGAAATGTTAGGATAGGATGTATCTTGCTTTTGTGCTACACACTGCTACTCGGTGGAGTCCTGCGATCTACTGTGATCTAGCATGATCTGCTTGGCGCTGGGGAGACCAGCAATGGTGGTCTCGGCACGTTAGGTTGAGTCATGTTACGTTTGTTTGTGATATATTTGGTTAGTTTAGGACAAGGTAGCTTTGACTTTTGTGCTATACACAGCCATTCGGTGCATTTCTGCGACCGCCATTGCACTACTATACCCTGCCCGACTCTGGGGAGGCCAACAATAGTGGCCATGGCACGATAGGTTGTGTTAGGCTACGTTTGGTAGTATTTCTATTGGTCATGTTAGGTTATGGTAGCTTTGACTTCTGCGCTATACACTTATATTCGAAGCATTTCGACGCTCTACATTGCTCTGCTCCGCTCTGCTCGACTCTAGGGTGGCCAGTAATAGCTGTCTCGCCACGTTAGGTTGAATTGGGCTACGTTTGGCGAGGATATGTTAGCTTAAGGTAGGTATGGATTGCTTTGACTTTTGCTGTGTAAACGGCTTTTCGGAGGACTTCTGCGCTCTACTGTGCTCTAGTGTGTCCTACATGGTTCTGGGATGCTAGCAATGGTGGCTTCAGCACGCAAGTTTATGTTAGGTTACGCGTGGCTTTGCAAGGTTTCGGATATATTTGGTTGGAGTTGCTTTGACTCTTGTGCTGTACACAGCTATTCGGTCGATACCTGTGCAATGCACTGTTCTTCTACCATCAGCTCGTCTCCGGCGTGGCCAGTGATAGCGGTCGTGGCAAGTTTGGTTGAGTTATGTTAAGTTTTGGTAGGCATGGTTTGGTTGTTTGGTAAGGATGGCTCCGACATTTGTGCTATACTCTGCTATCCGGTGGATTTCTGCACTCTACTGTGCTCTAGTTTACTCTGCTTGGCCATGGTGATGCAAGCAGTATTGGCAACGGCAGGGTAGTCTGAGTTAGGTTGTTCTTGGTTATGTTACGTTTGATTTCGTTAGGACATGGTAGCTTTTCTTTTGTGCTATACACTGCAATTCGATGGATTTCTGCGCTACGCATTGCTATACTGTACGCTGTTCAACTATTGGGAGGCCAGCAGTAGCTTTCGCCGCACGTTAGACTGAGATATATTACGTTCGGTTATGTTAGGTTACGTTATGTTACGATAGGCTAGCTTCGACTTTTGTGCTGCACACTGCTACCCCATGGACTTCTGCGCAGTTCTGAGCGCTGACACGCCCTCCTAGTCACTGCGGAACCCAGGAATAGTGTTCTCGACACGTTAGGTCGTGTCAGGCTGCGTATGGTTAGGTTACGCTTCGTTATGAGAGGAAAGCATAGCATTGACCTTAGTGCTATGCACTGCTACTCCGTATATTTCTATGCTTTACTGTTATCTAGTATTCCCTGCTTTGTTCTGCGAATGCTTGAAATGGTAGCCGGGGCGCGTTAGGTTGAGTTAGGTTACGTTTGGTTAGGTTATGTTCGGTTGGGTTTGGTTACGATATCTTTGACTTTCGTGCTAGACACTGCCATTCTACGAAACCCTGCGCCCTAATACCCTCTAATATGCCCGGCTTGGCTGTGGGAAGGCCAGAAATTTTGTGCTAGGCACGTTAGGTTGGGATATGTTAGGTCTTATATGTATAGGTTTGGTCAGATTAGGTTAGGATTTCTCTTACTTTTTTGCTGTACACCGCTATTCGGGCGACTTCATCGCTCTACATTGATCTCCTTTTCTCTGCTTAGCATTCGTGAGGCCAGCAATAGCTTTCGTGTCACGTCAGGTTTGGTTACGTTACGTCTGCTTATGTTACGTTAGGTTATCTTAGGACAAGGTAGCTTTTACTTTTGTGCTACAAACTGCAACTCGGTGGATTTCTGCGCTCAATGTTGCTCTACTACACTCTGTTCGACACTCGGGAGGCCGACAGTAGTGGTTGTGGCAAGATAGGTTGAGCTGCATTGCTTTTGGTCAGGTTGCGTTACGTACTGTTAGGAGAGGGTAGCTTTGATTTTCGTGCTACACGCTGCTATCATACGTACTTTTGTGCTCTCCTGTGCGCTATCGCAATCTGCTTGCCTCTGTGGGTGCCAGGATTAGTGTTCTCGGCACGTTAGGCAGAGACATGTTACGTTTGGTAATGTTAGGTTTGTTTGGGATTGCTTTGACTTCTGAGCTGTACACCGCTATTCGGAACAATTCAGCGCTCTACGCTGATCTCCTATGCTCTGCTTAGCTCTCGTGAGGCCAGCAGTGGTGGTCGCGGCACGTCAGGTTTGTAACGTTTCGTCCGCTTATGTTACGTTTGGTTGGGCTAGCGCAGGATAGCTTCGACTTTTCTGCTATGCACGGCTCTTCTGTGGATTTCTGAGCTCTACTGTGATCTGACATTCTCCGCTTGTATATGTAGATGTCAGCAATAGTGCTGTAGGCACGTTAGGCTGAGTTAGGTTCGTTTGGTTATGTTACGCTTTGTTAGGTTAGGATATGCTAGCTTTGACTTTTGTGCTATACACGGCTATTCGGTGGAAGGATGAGCTCTACATTGCTCTAGGGTACTCTGCTCGCGTCTCGGGAGGCCAGGAGTCGTGGTCGCCGCACGCTAGGTTCAGTTAGATTACGTTTGGAATACATATGGTACTTTGTGTTAGGTTAAGTTGGCTTTGACCATTGTGGTGCACACTGTTATTCTATGGCCCTCTGCGCCCTTACGTGCCGTACCACACTCTGCTCTCCTCTGTGGACGCCAGGAATAATGCTCGCGGCAAGATATGTTGAGATATGTTGCGTTCAGTTAGGTTTGGTTTGGCTAGGTTTGGTTGGGATATCCCTGACTTTTGTGCGATAGGCTGCCATTCGGACTACTCCAGCGTTCTACATTGCTCAGCTATACTCTGCTTAGCACCCGCGAGGCTATTAATAGCGGTCGTGTCACGTCAGCCTGGGTTACGTTAGGTCCGCTTATCCTACGTTTGGTTAGGTTAGGAGAGGGTGTCTTTGACTTTTGTGCTATACTCTGCTATTCTGTCAACATCTGTGCGATGTATTGCTCTACTGGCACTGCTTGAATCTCGGGAGGTCACCAATAACGGCCGTCGCACGTTTGTTTCAGTCATGTTGCGCATGGTTATGTTAGGTTGGGTTAAGTTTGGTTAGAGAGGCTTCGACTTTTGTGCTATACACTGCTTTTCGCTGGATGTTTGCAATCTTCTGTGCTCTAGCATGCTCTGCCTGGCTCTGGAGAAGCCGCAAATGGTGGCCTCTGCTCGTTAGATTGAGATAGGATGCGTTTGGTTAGGTTATGTTGGCTTTGGTTTGGTTTGGATCCTTTCGACTTTTCTGATATACACTGCGATTCTGCGTATCTCCATGCTCTAGTCCCCTCCATTATGTTCTACTTGGCTACGTGGCGGCCAGCAAAGCTAGCCGCGGCACCTTAGGCTGTGTTAGGTCACGCTTGGTTACGTTAGGTTCGGTCTGGTTAGGTCAAGACATACTTTACTTCTGTGCTATAGATTGCTATTTGCTAGCTCTCTTCGCTCTACTGCGCTCTGCTATACCCTGCTCTACTCTGCGGAAGCCGGTAATAGTGGTCATGCCACGATAGGATGTGTTATGCTACGCTTGGTATTGCCGCGATTGGTTAGGGTAGGATAGGACCGCTTCGACTTTTGTGCTATAGACCGCTATTCGAAGAACTCCTACGCTCCACGTTACTCTGCTGTATTCTCCTCGACTCTAAGGATGCCAGTAACAGTGGTCTCGGCAAGTTAGGTTGAGTCAGGCTACGTTTGGTTTGGTTATGCTCGTTTGGGTTTGGTTTGGATTGCATTGACTTCCGTGGTATAGACGCTTTTCCGATAGACTTCAGCGCAGCACTGTGCTCTGGCATGTTCTCCATGTCTCTGAGAAGGGCAGCAATAGAAGTTTCGGTATGTTAAGAATAATTAGGATACGTATTGTCACTTTAAGTGTGGTCAGGTTAGGATAGGTAGCTTCAACCTTTGCGCTGTACACTGCTCTACGTTGGGTTGCTGCGCTCTACTGTGCTCTAGCATGTTCTGAATGGCACTGGGAAGGCCAGCAATAACTGTCTCGGCACGATATGTTAAGATGGATAATGTTCTGTTATGTTACGCTTGGTTAGGTTAGGTGAAGGTAGCTTGTACCTTTGTGCTGTATACGGCCATTTAGATGAATTTCTGCGCCCTACTGCGCTCTAGTATGTTCTGCTTGGCTCTGGCTAGGCCAGCAATGGTGGTCTCGGCACGCTAGGTTATGTCCGGTTACGCTTGGCTTGGCTAGGTTAGGATTGGCTTGGTTAGGTTAGATTTGACCTTTGTGCTATACACTGTTCTTGGGTCGACGTTTTCTCTACGTTGGGTCGACTGCACTGCTCTACTAGCAACTGCTTTCTCCGGGAAGGCCACCCATAGTGGCCGTTACACGTTTGGTTCAGCAAGGTTACGTGTGGTTATGCTTGGTTTGGCTAAGTTTGGTTAGTATGGCATTGACTTTTGTGCTGTCCACTGCTCTTCGGTGGACCTCTGCGCTCTGCTCTGCTCTAGCATATTCTGTTGGCTATGGGGTTGCTAGAAGTGTTAGTCTCGGCGCGTTAGTCTGCTTAAGGCTACGTTTCGTTAAGATATGTTTGTTTGGGTTACGTTTGGATACCATTGACACTTGTGTTATACGCCGCCATGCGGAGGGTCTCTACGCTCTACGTTGCTCTACTGTACAATGCTCGTCTCTGGAGAGTCAAGTAATTGTGTTCCCTGGGCGGTAGGTTGAGTTAGCCTACGTTTGGCTAGGTTATGTTACGTTTGGTGAGGTTTGGATACGATAGCATTGGCTTCTATGCTACACACTGCTCATCGGTTTATTTCTGCACTCTACATTGCTCTACTATACTCTGCTTTACTCTCTGGATGCCAGCAATGGCGGTAGCGTCACTTTTGTTTGAGCTAGACTACGTTCGGCTAGGTTAGTGTACGTTGCGTTAGGCTAGGATAGCTTGAAATGTTGCGAAACACACTGATATTATACGGAACTCTGCGCCCTGCTGTGCGCTATCACAATCTGCTTGCGCCTGTGGACGCCAGGAAAGGCTGCCGCGGTAAGATGGATTGAGCTATGTCAGTTTGGTTAGGCTAGGTT
Source organism: Eufriesea mexicana (assembly GCF_001483705.2). Taxonomy (NCBI): domain Eukaryota; kingdom Metazoa; phylum Arthropoda; class Insecta; order Hymenoptera; family Apidae; genus Eufriesea; species Eufriesea mexicana. The sequence continues at coordinate 144,833 of NW_016908252.1, read as the reverse complement.
TGGTTAGGTTTTGTCGGCAGAGCTTTGACTTTTGTGCTATACAATGCAGTTCGTTTGATTTCGGTGCTCGACATTGCTCTGCTGTGCTCTGCTTGGCTCTCGGGCGGCCGGAAATGGAGGTCGCGTCGCGATAACTTGGGTTATGCAACTTTCAGTTATGTTACGTTTGGACAGTTTAGGATAGGATAGCATAGACTTTCCTGCCACACCCTGCTATCCGGTGGATTTCTGCGCTCTACAGCGGTCTGCCATTCTCTGCTCGCCGCTCGGGAGGCCAGCAATAGTGATGGCGGCACGTTAGGTCGTGTTATGATACGTTCGGTCGAATTAGGCTACTTTGCGTTGGGTTAAGATAGCTTTGGCTTTTGTTGTTGTAATCTGCTATTCGGTCCATTTCTGCGCTGCACTGTGCTCTAGTATGTTCTGCTTTGCTACGGGGAAGCCAGCAATAGTGGGGGTTGCGCAATAGGTTGTGTTAGGCTGCGTTTCTTAATGTTAGGATTGGTTAGGTAGGATGGGGTAGCTTTGACATTTGTGCTATACACCAATCCTCGGTGGATTTCTACGCCCAATATTGGTCTACAATATTCTGTTCGGCTCTGGCGCGGGCGGCAGTAGTGCTCTCGGCACGTCAGGCTGAGGCAGTTAGCGTTTGGTTACGTTACGTTTGGTGTGGTTAGGATAGGGTAGCTTATACTTTTTTGCTATACAACGCTCTTCGGTGGACTTCTGCGCCCTACTGTGATCTGATATGCTCCGCTTGGCGCCTGGGAGTTCGGAAATAGTGGCCTCGGCAGGTATGTTTGAGTTACGCTGAGCTATGTTAGGTCACGCTTAGTTAGGTTATGACAGGATGGCTTCTTCTTTTGCGCTTTACACTACTATTCGGTGCACTTCTGCGCTCTACATTGCTCTACTACACTCTGCTCGACACTCGGGGGGCTGGCAATAGTGGGGGTCGCACGTTAGCTTCAGTTAGGTTACGTTTGGTTAGGAAGGTTACGTTGTGTTAGGTTGGGATGGCTCTGAGCTTTGTATTACGTAAGGCCATTCCATGGACTTCTGCGCTCTTCTGTGCGCTACCGCACCCAGCTTGCATCTGTGGTCGCCAGGAATATTTCTCACGTCACGTTAATGTGTGTTATGCTACGTTTGGCTAGGCTAGGTTTGGTTATGCTTGGATAGGATAGCTTTGACTTCTGTCTTATACACTGCTATTCGGACGATTTCAGCGTTCTACATTGCGCTGCTATACTCTGCTTAGCTCTCATGAGGCCAGCAATAACGGTCGCTGCACGTTAGTACGGGTTACGTTACTTCTGCTTATGTTTCGTTTTGATTGGCTAGGACGGGGCTCCTTTGACATCTGCGCTATACAGTGCTATCCTGTGGATTTCTGCGCCGTACTCTGATCTAATATGATCGGCTTGTCCCTGGGGAGTTCAGCGACAGTGGTCTCAGCACGTTAGCTTGTGTTAGGCTGCGTTTGGATGGGCTCCGTTTGTTTAGGTTAAGATAGGGTAGCATTGACATTTGTGCTATACACTGCTATTCGGCGGATTCCTGAGCTCTACTGTAATACAACGATCCCTGCTTTTCTTCGGTAATTTCAGAAAGGATGGCCGTGACGCGTTAGGTTGTGTTAGGAAACGTTCGGTTAGGTTAAGCTTGTTTGTGTTATGTTAGGTTATCTATGACTTCCGTGCTATACATTGCCATGCTATAGAACCCTGCCCTCTACTTTCTCCTAATATGCCCGGCTTGGCGATGGGGAGCCCAGCAATGTCTGGGTAGGTACGTTACGTTGGGACTGGTTGCGTTTGGTTAGGTTATGTTAGGATGCGGTTGGCAAGGCTGGCTTTGACTTTAGTGCCGTACAATGCTATTCGGTAGATTTCTGTGCTCTACTGTGCTCTCGTATATTCTGCTTGGCTACGGGGAGGCCAGCAGTATTAGTCTCTGCACGTCATTCTGAGTTAGGTTGCGTTTCGTTATGTTACGTATGGCTAGGCTAGGGCAGGGTAGCTTAAACTTTTATGCTGTGCAGGGCTATTCGGCGGATTTCGGCGCACTAAATTGCTCTCGTATACACTTCTCGACTCTCGGGATGCCAGCAATTGTGGCCGCGAGACGTCAAGTTAAGTTAGATTACGTTTGGTTAGGCCAGCTTACGCTACTTTAGGTCACAATAGCTTTCACTTTATTGCTGCACACTGCTATTCTACGGGTTCTGCGCTCTTCCATGTGCTATCACACTCTGCTTGTATCTCTGGACGCCAGGAATAGTGATCTCGGCTGGTTATCTTGAATTACGTTAAGCTTGGTTCGGTTATGTTTCGTTGGCTTGGTTTGGTTAGCTTCGCCTTGTGTACTATACACTGCTGTTCGGACGATTTCAGAGTTATGCGCTGCTCCCATGTACTCTGCTTAGCTCTCGCGAGACCAGCAATAGCGGTCGTTGCACGTAGGTTTAGGTTACGTTACGCCTGCTGCTGATATGCTCGATTAGGTTTGGGCAGGATAGCTCTGACATTGTGCTATACACTGCTATTCCGTGGGTTTCTGCGCTCTACTGTGCCCTAATGTGCTCTGCTTGGCCCTAGGGAGGCCAGCAAAAGTGGTCGCGCCACGTTAGGTTGACTTGTGTCTCGTTTGACGATGATACGACTGGTTATGTTTGAAGAGGATAGCTTTGGCTTTTGTGCTATACACGGCTATTCTGTCGACTGCTGCTCTCTACTGTGCCGAGCATATTCTAATTGGCCCTGGGGATGCCTGCAACTATGGCCTAGGCACGCTAGATTGAGCTATGTTACGTTTGGTTATGTTACGTTTGGTTTGTTAGTCAAGGACAGATTTGACTTTTGTGCTGTACACTGCCATTCGGTTGATTTCTTCAGCCTACTTTGGTCTTATATGCTCTGCTCGTCTCTCGGCATGCCAGCAACATTGTTCGCGGCCGGTTAGGTTTTGTTATTTTACGTTTGGTTATGATAGGTTAGGCTTCGTTTGGTAAGGATGGCTTTGACTTCTGTGTTACACATTGCTATTCGGTGGATCTCTGCACTCTACTGTGCTGCAACGTGTTCTGCATGGCTCTATGGTGGCCAGGCACAGCGGTATCGGCACGTTAGGATTAGTTATTGCACGTTCTCTTGTGTTATGTTCGGTCTGGTTAGGTATGGACATCTTTGACTCTTGTGCTATACGTTGCTACTTGGTGGCTTTCTGCGCTTTACCTGTCTCAACTCTACTCTGGTCGAATCAGTGGTGGCCGGTAATGGTGGTCTAGGCACATTAGTCTCTGTTAGGCTACGTACGGTTGCGTTAAGTTAGTCTGTGTTAGGTTTGGATAGATTTGACTTTCGTGGTATACACTGATATTCTGCCAGTTCCAACGCTCTACAGCGTCCCAGTGCGTTCTGCTTGGCGTTGGGAAGGCTAGCAATTGTGGTCACTGCACGCTTTGATAAGACAGGTTGTGTTCCGTTAGGTTTGGTAGGGCAAAGTTTGGCCAGGGTAGCTTTTACTTTTGTGCTAAGTACAGATATTCGGTGGATTTCTGCGCTCTAGTGTGCTCGAGTATGCTCTGTTTGGCTTTGGGGAGGGCAGCAATACTGACCTCGGCACGTAAGGTTGAGTTACGTCACGTTTTGTTAGATCGGGGTAGGTTGGGTTAGGTTTGGGTAGCTTTGGTATATGTGCTCAACACAGCCTTCTATGTACCTCTGTGCTCTACTGAGCTCCACCAGACTCTGCTCGACCATGGGAAGGCCAGCAATAGTGGCCGCGGCACGTTATGTTGAGTCAGGTATGGCTCGGTTAGGTTGGTTCAGGCAACGTTCGGTCAAGATAGCTTTAACTTTTGTGCTGTATGCTGCTATTCGGTGATTCCTGCGACCTACTGTGCTCTAGTATGTCCTGTCTGGCTCCAGGGAGTGCAACAATAGCGGCCACGGCACGTTAGTTTGAGTCCTGTTACGTTTGGCTATGTTACGATTGGTTAGGTTATGAGAGGGTGGCTTCGACTTTAGCGCCATAGTGTTCTATTAGGTGGATTTCTGCGCCCCACAGAGCTCTAATGTTTTCAGCTTGGCTCTGGGAGGTCCAGAAAAAGTGGTCTCGGCACGTTATGTTGGGTCAGGTTACGTTCGTTTACGTTGGGTTAGGCTAAGTTTGGTTAGGATAGCTTTTACTCTTTCGCTGTACATCGCAATTCGGTGGACCTCACGGCTCTACTGTGCTCTGGTATGTACTGTCTCGCTCTGGGGATTGCAGCATTTGCGGTTTCGGCTTGTTAGGTTCAGGTAGTCTACGCCTGGCTGTGTTCTGTTGGTTTGGGTTGCGTTTGGGTATCACTGACTTATCTGATGTACACTGCGATTCTATGGCCTTCTGCGTTCTGCGCTCCATCAATGCGCTCTGCTTGATTCTGGGGAGGCCAGCAGTAGTGGCCGCGGCAGGTAAGGCTGACTTATGTTTCGTTTGGTCATGTCATGTTTGGCCTGGTTAGGAGAATCTTCCACTTGATTGTCATAGTCTGTTATTAGGAGGATGTATGCGCTCTGCAGCGCTCCAATGCATTCAGCTTAGCTCTGGCAAGCCCAGCATGGGTGGTCTTGGCACGTTATTATGTGACAGGCTACGTTCGGTTTGGTTGTGTCAGGCTTCGTTTCGTAGGGATAGCTTCATCATTTATGCTGTAGACCGTTATTCGATATATTTCTTCACTCTACTGCGCTCTGGCATTCCCTGCATGGCTCTGTGGAGTGCAGCAATAGCGGTCTGGGCACGTTAGCTTGAGTTAGTCTATGTTTGGCTATGTTCTGTTGGTTTGGTTTAGGCTTGGGTAGTTTTGACTTTTCTGAAATACACTGCGATCCTATGGATTTCGGCGTTATGCTCTCTACTAATATGTTCTGCTTGATACTGGGATGGCCAGCAGTAGTGTTTGCGACACGTTAGTTTGAGTTAAGTTGCGTTTGGCTATGTTACCTTTCGGTAAGTTAGGAGAGGATGGCTTTGACTTTAGTGCCACAGTCCGCTATTATGGCGAATCAGGTTACGTTCGATAACGTTGTGCAAGGAAAGGTTTGGTCACGATAGCTTTATCTTTTGTGCTGTACACAGCTATTCGGGGGATTTGTGCCCACTACTCCGCACTAGTGCGGCCTGCTTGGATCTGGGGAGGGCAGCAATATCGGTCTCGTCACGTTAGTTCGAGTTACGTCACGTTTGTTTATGTCACGATTAGTTAGGTTTGGATGCGGGTAGCTTTGACATTAATGCTATAGTCTGCCATTAGGAGGACTTCTGGGTACTACAGAGCTGTAATATTTTCAGCGTGTGTGTGGAAAGGTCTCAAATAGTGTTATCGACGCGTTATGTTGAGCCACGTTACGCTCGGTTAGGTCGGGTTAGGCAAAGCTGTGTAAGGATATCTTCATATTTTGTGCTGTACACCGCTATTCGGCGGATCTCTGCTCTCCACTCTGCAGTAGTATGTCCTGCTTGGCACCGGGGAGGGCAGCAATATCGTTCTCGGCACGCTAGGTTGAGCTAGGCTGTGCTTCTTTATGTTCTGTAGGTTTGGGTTAGGCATGGGTACCTTCGACTTTTCTGCTATAGACTGCGATCATATGGTTTTCTGCGTCCCACTCTCAACTAAAGTGTTCCGCGTGACTCTGTGGAGTCGAGCAAGTGTGGTCGTGGCACGTTACGTTAATTAGATTACTTCCGGCTATGTTACGGTTGGTTAGCTTACAAGAGGAGAGCTATGTCTTTAGTGCAATATTCTGCTTCTACTAGGTGCATTTCTGCACCCTACAGTGCAGTAATATTTTCACCTTGCCTCTGTAAAGGCCAGGAGCAGCGGTCTCGGCACGTTATGTTGAGTTAGGTTACGTTCGGTTCGGTTTGGTCAGGCTAAACTTGGCCAGGACACCTGACGCTTTTGTGCTGTACACTGCAATTCGCTGGATATCTGCGACCTGCTGTTCTCTAGCATGCCCTGCTTGGCTCTGGAGAGGGCAGCAACAGCGGTCTCGGCACGTTAGGTTGAGTTAAGCTATGTTTGCTTATGTTCCGTCGGCTTCGGTTAGGTTTGGGCAGCTTTGACTTTTCTGATGCAAACTGCGATTCTACGTATTTCTGCAACCTATTGTCCACTAGTGTGTTCTTCTTGGCTCTGGGGTGGCCAGCAATTGTGGTCGCGGCATGTTAGGTTATGTTATGTTAGGTTAGGTTAGGTTCCGCCTGACACAGATGCTAACTGGGCACGGGTGCTTCGGGGAGTACCTGTGTCGTATCGGGCGGGATCGTGACACGCGGTGTCATCACTGCGGGGAAGGGCGGGACACGGCGCAGCACACGCTGGAGGAATGTTCGGCTTAACGCGTTAGACCTCCGCCTTCGCGAGCGACCATGTACCTACGGCGGGGGAGACCGTCTCTCTCTCCCGTTGTAACCTAGGTCAAGGTGACCACGAGCTGACGTGTGGGGGACCGTCAGTTCGAGAGACCGTGGTCTGGGCGCGCGGCGTCGCGTGATGGTCGCGCGGCGTCCGCAGGGTATGCGTGCGTTGTGGTGTGGTGGTATGCGTGTTGTGTTCGTGTTCGTGTGAGTGTGTGCGTGTGTGTGCCTGTAGACGACCCGTCTCGCGCGCATGGACATGATCTTTTCGGGTGCGATTACTCGTCGCGCCGGGAGGGAACTTTGGTTGCGCCGCGGGGGCGTCCTTGCAATTGCGTCGCCGCGAAGTCCAGGGCGCACCGAAATGCGAAGGGCTGGCCATCGTGGGGGTTTTAGTGGTTAAAAATCACACATAACCCCGCCCCCTCCCATAACGGGGCCGGGTATCTTTGGAATATTTCCCCCACGTGAAAAAAAGGTTAGGTTAGGTTAGGTTAGATTTGTTTCGGTTGGTATAGGATATCTTTGACTCTTGTGCCGTACAATGAAATGCGGTGGACTTTTGCGCTCTACTGTGCTCCAGCATTTTCTGCTTTTCTTTGGGGAGGCCAGTAATAGTGGTCTCGGCATGTTAAATTTTGTTAGGCTGCGTTTTCGCTTGGTTACGTTATGCTGGGCTAGGTTTGGATAGATATGGCGTTCTTGGTACACTCTGATATTCGGCGGAATTCTACGCTCTAGTGTGCTTAACTATAATCTGCTCGACACTGGGGAGGCCAGTAATCGTTGTTGTGGCTCTGTACGTCGAGTTATGTTACGTTCGGTTAGGATAGGCTAGATTATGTTCGGTTAGGGTGGCTCCGTCTTTTGTTCTAAACACGGCTATTCGGTGAAGTTCTGCGCTCTACTTTGCTCTAGTATGCTCTGATTGGCGCTGGCCAGGCCTGCAGCGGTGATCTCGGCACGTTGGGTTGTGTTATGCTGCGTTCGGTTAGGTTATGCTTGGTTACGTTAGGAGAGGGTAGCTTCGACTTCTGTGCTATACATTGCTATTCCGTGGATTTCTGCGCTCTACTGTGATTTAGTATTCCCTGCTTTGCTCCGGGAATGATAGAAAAAGTTGCCACGGCGCGTATGGTTTTGTTATCTTACGTTTGATTAGGTTAAGTTTGTTTGGGTGAGGTTAGGATATCGTTGACTTTCGCGCTATACACTGCCATTCTATGAACCTCAGCGCCCGACTCTCCTCTAATAGGCCCTACTTGCACGTGGCGAGCCCAGCAGTTGTGGGCTAGGCACGTTGGGTTAGGATTGGTTATGCTTGATTGCACTAGGTCATAACGGTTTGGTTTAGGATATCTCCTAATTTTTTGCTCTGCACTTCTATTCGAGCGACTTCAGCTTTCTACATTGCTCTGTTATACTCTGCTTAGCTCCAGTGAGGGCAGCAACAGCTTTCCTGGCACGGCAGGTTGGGTTACGTTTGGTTAGGTTAGGATAGAATGACGTTGTCTTTTGAGATATACACTGCTACTCGGTGGAATTCTGCGCTCTTTGTTGCTCTACTATACGCTGCTAGACATTGTGGAGGCCAGCAATTGCGGTCGTAGCACGGCAGGTTGAGATAGGTTACGCTTGGTCGGGTTGGTTAGGTTAGGTTTGGTTAGGTTGGCTTTAACTTCTGCGCTGTACGCTGCTATGCGGTGGATTTATGCGTTCTCGTGTGCTCTAATATTTTCTGCTTTGCTCTGTGTAGGCCAGCAATAGTGTTCTCCGCACGTTAGGTTGAGTTAAGTTGCGTTTTGTCTTGGTCAGTTAGGTTGGGTTAGGCAGTCATGGCATTGGCTTTTCTGTTATACACTGCTTTTCTATGATTTTCTGCGCTCCCATTTGCCCTGCTTTAATCGCTTTAGCTCCGTGGATCCCAGGAATTGTGGTCGCGGCATGTTAGGTTGGGATACGTTACGTCTGGTTAGGTCAAGGTATGCAATGTTTGGTTAGGGTGGTTCTAATTCTTGTATCATGCACTGCTGTTCGGAGTATTTCTACGATGTATATTGCTCTTCTGTACTCTGGTCGACTCTAGGGAGACCCGTAGTAGTGGTCTCGGCACGTTAGGCTGAGTTAAGCTACGTTCTATGTGGTTATGTTAGTTTGGGTTAGGTTTGGATTGCTTTGACTTTCATGGTACAGACTGATTTTCGGTGGACATCTGCACTCTACTGTGCTCTAGTACGTTCTGCATGGCCCTGGGGAGGCCAGGAACAGTGGTCTCGGCACGTTAGGTTGAGTTGTATAGCGTTCGGTTATGTTACATTTGGTTAGGTTAGGATACGGAAACCTGTACTTTTGCGCCGTACACTGCTATTCGGTGGACCTCTACTTTCTGCTGCACCCTAATATGTTCTGATTGGATATGGGGAGGCCAGCAATATTGGTCACGTCACGCTGTGTTGAGTTAAACTACGTTCGGATGGCTTAGGTTATGTCAGGTTGGGTCAGGATACGTTAAACCTTTGTGCCATACACTGCAATGCGGACGATTCCTGCGCTCAGCTGTGCTGCAGTATATTATGGTCGGTGCTGAGGAATCCATCAATAGTCGTCCCGGCACGTTTGGTTGAGTTGTGCTACGTTTGCCGATGGTTCGTATGGTGACGTTAGGACAGGGTAGCTTAGACTTTTGAGGTATACACTGAAGTCCGCGGAGTACTGAGCTCTACTGTGTCCTAATAGTTTCTGCTTGGCTCTGAGGTGACCAGCTATAGTATTCTCGTGACGTCAGGTTGGGCTATGTTGCGTTTGGTTATGTCCGATTAGGCTCTCCACGGCAAGGTTAACATAGACCTCTGTGATATACACTGCTGTCCAGAGGAATTCTGCCCTCCACTCTGCTCTGCTAAATCCTGCTTTGCCCAGGATGTGCCAGCAATAGTGGTCGCGGCACGTTATGCTGAGTTAGGTTACGTTTGGTTGGATCACGTTATCTTGGGTTATGCTCTGATAGCTACAACTTTCGTGCTATATACTGCGATTATATGGACTTCTGCGATCCACTGTCCTCTAATATTTTCTACTCGACTCTGGGGAGGCCAGCAATAGCGGTCTCGGTGCGTTAAGGTTTAATATGTTACGTTTGTTTATGTTAACATTTGGTTACGCTTATGGAGGATAGCTTTGACTTCATTGCGATAGTCTGCTGTTAGGCCGGTTCCTGCGCACTAGAGTGCTCTATTATCTTCAGCTCCGCTCTGGGAAGGCCAGTAATAGCGGTCTCGGCATGTCATGTTGGGCAAGGTTACGATAGGTTAGGTAGCGTTACGATAAGTTTGGTCAGGATAGCTTTTATTTTTGCGCTGACACGGCTATTCGGTGAACTTCTGGGATCTATTGTGCTCTAGTACGGCCTGCTTGGTTCTTTGGTTGGCAGCAATAGCTGCCTTGGCGCGTTTCTTTGAGTTAGGCTATGTTTCCTTATGTTTGTTAATTTGGGTTAAGTATGGGTAGCGTTGACTTTTCTGATATACACTGCGATTCTACGGATTTCTGCGTTCTACTATCCACTAATGTGTTCTGCTTGGCTCTGAGTAGGCAAGCAATAGTGGTCCTGGCACGATAGGTCGAGTTATGTTACGATTGGTTATGCAACGGTTGGTTACGGTTGGAGGCTGTAGCTTTGGCTTCGGTGCAATAGTCTGCTATTAGGCAGACTTCTGCGCCCTAGAGTGCTCTTACATTTTCAACTTGGCTCCGGTAATGCTAGCAATAGTGGTCTCGGCACGTTAGGTTGAGTTACGCTGTGTTTGGTTATGTTACGATTGGTTAGGTTAGGGGAGGATAGCTTTGACTTTAGTGGTATACTCTGCCATTAGGTGGATTTCTCCACCCTACATCGATCTAAGATTTTCAGCTTGGTTCTGGGAGAACAACAAAAGTGTTCTCGGCACGTTACGATGTGTTATGTTACGTGCGGCTATGTTGGGCTAGGGAATATTTGGATAGGGTAGCTCTAACTTTTGTGCTGCACACTGTTATTCGGCAGGTTGGTGCCATCTACTGTGCTATAGCATGCCCTGCTTGGTTCTTGGGAGCGGGGGGGGGGGGCAACAGCGGCCTCGGCATGTTAGCTTCAGATATGACATGTTCTGCAATCTTCCGTTGGCTTGGGTTAGGCTTGGGTAGCTTTGACTCTTCTGATATGCACGGCGTTTCTTTGGTTTACTCCGTTCTACTGTCCCCTAGTGTGTTCTGCTTGGCCCTGTGGAGGCCAGTAATAGTGGCCGCGTCACGTTGGGTTGTGTTACGTATCGTTTTATTATGTTACGGTTGGATAGGTTACATTGGGATAGCTATGGCTTTAGTGGAAGGGTTTGCTATCAGGTGGATTTCTGGGCCCAACAGTGCTCTAATGTTTTCAGGTTGGCCATGTGAAGGCCAGCAATAGTGGTATCCTCACGTTATGTCTAGTCAGGTTACGTTAGGCTAGGTTGGGTTAGGCTAAGTTTTGTCAGGATAGCTTTAACTTTTGCGCTGTGCACTGCCATTCGTCGGATTTCTGCGCCCTACTGTGCTCTAGTATGACCTGCCTTGCTCTGGGGAGTGCAGCTACAGCGGTCGCGGCACGTTAGGTATTGTTTGGCTATGTTTGGTTATGTTCTGTTCGCTTGGGTTGGGTTTGGGTATTTGTGCTCTAGTATGACCTGCCTTGCTCTGGGGAGTGCAGCTACAGCGGTCGCGGCACGTTAGGTTTTGTTTGGCTATGTTTGGTTATGTTCTGTTCGCTTGGGTTGGGTTTGGGTAGCTTTGACTTTTCTGACATACACTGCGATTCTACGGATACCTGCATTCGACTCTTCACTAGAGTACTCTGCTTAGATTTGTGGAGGCCAGCAATAGTTGTCACGTCACGTTACGTTGAGTTAAGTAACGTGTGTGTATGCTACGATTGCTTCGGTTAAGGGAGGATAGCTTCGGCTTTTGAGCTATAGCCTGGTGTTAGGTGGATTTCTGCGCCCCATATCTCTCTAACATTTTGAGGTTGGCTCGGGGGAGGCCAACAATGGTTCTCTCGGCACGTTGCGTTGAGTCACGTTACGCTCGGTCAGGTTGGGTTAGGCTAAGTATGGTTAGGATAGCTTTAACTTTTGCGCTGTACACAGTATTTCGGTGGAGTTCTGCGCTCTACCGTGCTCTAGTGTGTCCTGCTTGGCACGGTGAAGGCATCTATAGTGGTCTCGGCAGGTTAGGTAGATTTGGGCAATGATCGGTTATGATGTGTTGGCTTTGGTTAGGTTTGGGTAGCTTAGAATTTATTGATATACACCGCGATTCTATGGACTTCTGCGTTCTACTTTCCACTAGCATATTCTGCTTGGCTGTGGGGGGATAGCAGTAGTGCTCGCGGCGCCTTATCTTGGGTTATGTTACGTTTGGTTATGTTAGATTTGGTTAGGTTAGGGGAGAATAGCTTTAACTTTATTGCCATGGTCCGCCATTAGTTGGATATCTGCGCCCTATAGTGCTCTATTATGATCAACTTAGTTATGGGAAGGCCAGCAGCAGTGGTATTGGCTCGATACGTTAAGACACGTCACGTTAGGTTATTTTAGATTAGGCTAAGTTTGGTTAGGATAGCTTTAACTTTTGTTCTGTACCCTCCTATTCGTTAGATTTCTGCACTCAAAATAGCTCTACTATACTCTGCTCGACTCAAGGGATGCGAGCAGTAGTTATCGTGGAACGTTACGATCGGCTACGCTACGTTCAATTAAGTTAGGTAAGGCTACGTTTGGTCAAGGAAGCTTTAACTTTCGTGCAGCACCCTGTTGTTTGGTGGATTTCTGTGATATACTGTGCACTACTACACTCTGCTAGGCTATCGTGAGGTCAGGAGCAGTGGCCGCGACACGTTATGTTGAGATATGCAACGTTTGGTTAGTTTAGATTAGTTTGGCATATCTCCGACTTTTGTGCTACTCACTACAATGCGGTGGATTTCTTCGCACAACTGCTCCCTAGTACATTCGACTTGTCTCTGTGGAGGCCAGCATTAATGTTCTAGTCCTGACAGGTTGAGTTGTGTTGCGCTTCGATACGTTACGTTTCGTCATGTTAGGACAGTATAGTTCAGACTTTTGTGCTATATACTGCTATACGCGGATTTCTGCGTTCTACTGTGTTCCAATCTTCTCTGCTTGTATCTGTGGAGGCCAGCGATAGTGATCTCGGCACGTTAGGTGGAGCTATGTTGCGTTCGGTTATGTTAGATTATGTCAAGCTCGGTCAGGCTTTCGTTGACGTTCATGCTGTACACGGCTTTTCGGGGGACCTCTGCACTCGACAGTGCCGTACTATATTCTGCTTGGCCCTGGGGAGGACAAAAATAGTCGCGGCATGTTAGGTTGGGTTAGGTTACGTCTTGCTATGTTTGGTTAGGTTAAGTTTGCAGAAGATAGCTTTGACTTTCGTGCTATAAGCTGCTATCTGGTGGACTTCTGTGATCTACTGTGCTCTACTGCGTTGTGCCTTGCTCTGGGGGCCAGGAGCAGCTGTCGCGGCACGTTAAGCTGTGCTTCGTTCCTTTAGGTTAGGTTAGGTAAGGTTATGATAGGTTATCTTCGACTTTTTTGTTATACACTGCTTTTCGGTGTGTTCCTGCGCTCCACATTGCTCTACCGTACTCTGCTCGACTCTGGGGATGCGGGCAATAGTGGCCGCGGCACACTAGGTTGAGATACGTGACGATTGGTTAGGAAAGGTTGGGCTATGTCTTGTTAGTGTTGCTCCTAATATCGTGCTATAGACTGATGTTCGGTGTACTTCTGTGATCTACTCTGCTCTACGACATTCTGCTTGGCGTTGGGGAGGACGGCAAGATTCGGGGCACGTCATTTTGTGGTAGGCTATGTTTGACTATGCCATGTTAGGTTATGTTCGGTTAGTGTGGCTTCGACTTTCCTGCTACGCACTACTATCAGGCGAGTTCCTGTGATCTGCTGTGCTCCACAGTGTTCTGCTCGACTCTTTGGAATCCGGCAGCGGTGGTCGCGGCACGCTCTGTTGAGTGACGCTAAGTTTGGTTAAGTTAGGTTAGGCCAAGTTATGTAAGCATGTCTTTGACTTTTGTTCAGGTCACTGAAATGTGGAGGAATTCTGCAAAATACTGTGCTTGGGTGCTCTCTACTTGCCCCTGTGGAGGTCAGCAATACCTCTCTCGTCATGTTAGGTTGAGTTGGATTACGTTTGGATAAGTTACGCTTGGCTAGGATAGGATAGGCTACTTCCACTTTCGTGCCCTACACTGCTACTCGTTGGATTTCTGTGATCCACTGCGCTCTACTACATTCAGCTTGGCTACGGAGAGGCCAGGAGCAGTGGCCGTGGCAATGTACGTTGAGTTATGCTACGTTTGGTTGTGTTAGGCCATGTCAGGTTATGTTAGGATATCTTCGACCTTTGTGCAATTCTCTACAACGAGGTTTATTTCCGCGAACAACTGTTCTCTAGTATACTCTACTTGTCTCTCTGGAGGTAAGCAATGGTTGTCTCGTCGTGCCCGGTTTAGTTAGGTTACGTCTGGCTATCTTCCGCTTGGCTATGTTAGGAGAGGCTTCTCTGACTTTCGCGCCTTAAACTGCTCTTCCTTTAGTTTCCGTGTCCTCTTTCGCTCTACTGCATTCCGCTTGGCTCCGGGGATGCCGGGAGCAGTGGTAGCGTTCACGCCTTGTTGGGTTATGCTGCGTTTGCTTATGTTAGATTTGGTCAGGTTGGGACGGGATAGCTACGGCTTTGCTCCTTTTACTGCAATGCGGCAGATTTCTTCGCTTAACTGTGCTCTAGTACAATCTGTTTGTCTGTGCGGAGAACAGCAAAAGCGACCTCGTTATGTTAGGTTGAGTTGGTCTACGTTCCGTTGGATTAGGTTAGGTTAAGCACGTTCAGGTTTACTTAGACTTTCGTGCACTACACTGCTGTTTGGAGTACTTCTGCACTGTACTGCGCTCTACTATTATAAGCTTAGCCCTGGAAATGCCACCAGGAGCGACCACGTCTCGTTACGTTGCGGAAGGCTACATTTGGTTATGTTACGTTAGCTTCTGTTCGTATGGAAGGATATGACTTTGGCGCTATACATTGCGCTTCATTGAATTTCTGCGCTCTGCTGTCCTCTATTACGTCCTGCTGCGCTGTGCGGAGGCCGGCAATAGTGGACGGGGTGCGATAGGTTGAGTTTTGTTACATTTGTTCCTGTTCAGATTGGACATATTAGGACAGGATAGCTTTGACCTTTGTGCTGTACACTGCGATTCAATGTGCTTCTGCGCCCTAATGTCCTCTAGTCTGTTCTGCTCGTCTCTGTGGAGGCCGGAAATGGTGGTCGGGGTACGTTAGGTTGAGTTATGTTTCGCATGGTTATGTTATGGTTGGATACATTAGGATAGGATAGCCTTGACTCTTGTGCTATACACTGTTATTTGCGGACTACTGTGCTCTACTGCGTTCCCATACTCCCTGCTTGGCCCCGGCGAGGCAGCAATACTGGTGCCAGCACGTTAGGTTTTGTTATGCTCAGCTTGGTTAAGGAATGCTTGTATGTGTTAGGTTCGGATGGCTTTGACTTTCTTGGCATAGACTGTTGATCGGTGGATTCCTGCGCGCTACTGTTCTCTACTGTACTCTGCTCGACTCTACGGAGGCCATCAATAGTGGACGCTGGTCGTCGGGTTGTGTCAGCTTACGTTTGGGTATTTTGCGATTGGATGGGTTAGGAGAGGATATCTTCAACTTTTGTTCTGTACACTACTTTTCGGCGGATTTCTTCACGCTGCTGTGCGATAATGCGTTAAGCTTGGCTCCGGGAGGCACAGCAATAGATGTACCGGCACATTCCGTTGAGCTAGGCTACGTTTGGTTAGGTTAGTTTAGGTCAGGTTAGGTCAGGATATCTTTGACCTCTGCGCTATGCACTACGATTTGGCCGGTTTCTGCGCTCTGCTGTGCTCTGATATGATGTGCTTGGCGCTGTGCATGCCAGCAATGGAGGTGTCAGTACGTAAGGTGCTGTTAGGCTTCGTTTGGATAGGTTAGGTTATGTCCCGTTAGGTCAGGGTATATTTGACTTTTGAGCTTTGCACTCCTGTGCAGCGGATTCCTGCGCTCTCCTGAGCTCTAGTAAATTATGCTTTGGGCTGGGGAGGTCATCAATAGTGGTGTAGGCACGTTATGTTGAGTTAGGTTACGTATGATGGTTTTGTGTTTGGTTATGTTTGGTTAAGACAGCTACGACCTTTGTACTGTACCCTGCTGTTCGGTGAATTTCTGCGCTCTACTGTGACCTAATAATCCCTGCGTTGCTCCGGGAATTCCAGAAATTGTGGCCGCAGCGCCTTATGCTTTGTTGGGTTAGGTTTGTTTCGATTAGGATAGGATACCTCTGACTCTCGTACTACACACGGTCATTCTATGGACATCTACGCTCTACTCTCCCCTTATATGCCCTGCATGGCGTTGGGGATTCCAGCAATAGTTGGCTAGGCGCGTTTGGTTGGGTTCGGGTACATTTGGTTATGTAAGGTAAAGTCTGGTATTGTTAGCATTTACTTTACTCTTCTGCTTTACACTTCAATGCGGCGTATTAATGCATTCTGCTGCGCTCTGGTATATTATGCTCGGCTCTGCGGATGCCAGCAGTATTGGTGAATGCACGTTAGGCTTATTTAGGTTACGTTCGGTTATGCTACGTTTGTATAGGTTAGGATAAGGTAACTTTGACTTTTGCGCTGCACACTGCTATTCGGAGGATTTCTGCGATCTTCATCGCTCTACTATACTCTGCTCGACTCTGGCGCGGCAAGAAATATTTGTCGTGGCACGTTAGGTATTGTTGGTATGCGTTTCGTTACGTTACGTCTGGCTAGGTTAGGATAGTATAGCTTTGACTCCTGTGCAATGGGCTGCTCTTCGTTCTATGCCTGTAAACTATTTTGCTGTACTGGCATCTGCTTGTCTCTGGGGAGGCCAGCAATGGTCACCTCGGCGAGGGAGGTTGAGTTATATTATGCTTGGCTCGGCTCGGTTAGGATATGTTTGGTATGGATAACTTCGACTTTTGTGCCCTACTCTGCTCTTCGGTCCATATCTGTACACTGCACTGCTCTACTAACATTCGACTGTCTCTGGGGAGGCCGGCAGTATGGGTCGTGGCATCCTCGCTTGAGATACATTACGATCTGATAGGTAAGGTTGGCTCATGTTTAGTTCTGATGGCCTTGACTCTTGTGCAATTCACTGCTATCCGCTGGCTTCGTGCGCTCTGTAGTACTATAGTATACTCTGCTTGGCTATGGAGAGGCCAGCGGTATCGTTCTTGGCCAGTCAGCCTGAGTTATGTTGCGTTTGGATATATTTCGCTTGGCATGGTTAAGACAAGACAGCTCATACTTCTGTGCTATACACTGCTGTTCGGGCGATTTCAGCGTTCTAAATTGTTCGGCTCTACTCTGCTTAGCTCTCGTTAGACTAGCACTAGCGCTACTGGAACGTAATGTTGGGTACCAATATGTCAGGTTATGTTACCTTTAGTTAGATTTGGATAGGAGAGCTTTGACTTTTGGATTGTAAGCGGCTTTTCGTTGGATTTCTGCTCCTTACTGTGCTCTAATACGGACTGCCTGGCGCTGTGGATGCGAGGAACGGTGGTCCCCGCACGTTAGTTAAAGTTAGGCTTCGTTCGGCTAGGTTACGCTTTGTCTGCTTAGGCAAGGATATTTCTGAAATTTGTGCTGTGCACTGCTATTCTGTGGGTTGCTACGCTCTACGTTGCTCTACTATACCCTGCTGGAATCTGGGGAGACCAGTAATAATGTCGCGGCACGTCAGGTTTATCTATGCTACGCTTGGATATATTAGGCTAGCCCAGCTTGGGTTAGGATATCTTTGACTTTTGTGCCTTACATTGGTATTTGGTGGCTGTCCGCCCTCTACTGCGTGCTACTATACTATGCTCGACTCTGGGGAGGCCAGCAATAGTGGTCGTGGAACGATATGATGTGATATGCTGCGTTTAGTATTGATACAGTTGGTTAGGTTAAGAGTGGATGTCTGCGACTTTTTTGCTATACAACGAGTTTCGGAAGGATTCAGCGCTCTTGATTGCTCTAATATACCCAGGTCCACTCTGGGAAGACCAGCAATAGTGGACGTGGAACGACAGCTTATGTCAGGCAGCGTTTGCTTGTGATATACTAGTTAGAGCTAGGTTCGGATTGCTTTGACTTTCGCGGTATAAACTGTTGTTCGGTGGACTTCTGCGTTTCACTGAGCTCTAGTATGCTCTGATTGTCTCTGGGGATGCCAGCTGTAGTGGTGGCGGCACGTTAGGTTGTACTTGGTTAAGTTTGTTAATGGTAAGATTGGATAGGTCAGGATAGGATACCTTTGACTTTTGAAGTACAAACTACTTTTCGGCTGATATCTCCGCCCTACTGTGCTGTAATATGCTCAGCTTCCCTCTGGGGACGCCAGAAATTGCGGCGGCGGCGCGTTACGTTTAGTTACGTTGCGTTTGGTTAGGTTAGGTTTGTATGCATTAGGTTAGTATATCGTTGACATTCGTGCTATACACTGCCATTCTATGGCCCCCTGCGCTCTACTCCCCTCTAATTTGCCCTGCTTGACGACGGGGAGGTCAACTACAGTGTGCTAGGCACGTCACTTTCGGATTGGTTACGTATGGTTATGTTAGGTTCGGTCAGGTGTCGTTAGTACATCTTCCACTTTTCTGCTTTACACCTCAATGCGGCGGATTCCTGCCCTCTACTGTGCTGCAGTATATTCTGCTTGGCTCTGGGGAGGCATGCAATAGTGGAATCGGCGCGTTAAGTTGAGTTAACCTTCGTTCGATACTGTTACGTTTGGCTTTGTCAGGGAACGGCAGCTTCGACTATTGTGGTACGCGCTGCGATTTTATGAACTTCTGCGCTCTACTCTGCTCTAGTATGTCCTGGTTGTCCCAGAGGAGGGCACCAATAGTGATCTCGTCACGCTAGGTTGTGTTAGGTTACGTTTGGCATGGCTAAGTTAGGATAGATTTGGTTAGGATAGCTTCGACCTTTGTGTTATACATTGCTAATCGTTTGATATCTGCGATCTGAATTGCTATAGTAGAATCTGCTTGCTTCTCGGGAGGCCAGCAACAGCGGTCGCGTCACGTTCGTTTGGGTTAGGCTACCTTCGGACATGTTAGGTTCGGTTAACTTCGTTTTCACCGCTTTCCTGTGCTCCAGTATATTCTGATAGGCTATGGGGAGGTAGGCAATATTGGTCTCGGCACGTTAGCCTGAGCTATGCTGCGTTTGGTAATGTTACGGTTGGTTAGGTTAGGAAAGCCGAGCTTAGACTGTTGTGCTGTTCACTGCAGTTTCGCGGCCTTCTGGTCTCGACATTGGTACTAGTATACTCTGCTCGACTCCGGCGAGGCCAGGAGTTGTGGTCGTTGCACTATATATTTTGTCAGGCTACGTTTGTTAACTTTAAGTTGGCTAGATTAGGAGAGTATCGCTTCGACCTTTGCGCTATTCGCCGCTATTCGGTGGATTTCTACTCTCTACATTGCTCTACTCTACTTTGTTCTACCATGTGGGTGCCAGTAATAGTGGCCTCGGCACTTTCGGTTTAGTTATGTCACGTTTGGTTATGTTACGTTTGTCCTGGTCAGGTTTGGGTAGCTTCGATTTTCGTGGTATAAACTGTTGTTCGGTAGATTTCTGCGCTCCACTTTGCTTACTAACTGCTTGGCTCTGGAGAGGCCAGCAATAGTGGTCTCGGAACGTTAGTTTGAGATATATTACGGTTGCCTTCGTTACGTTTGGTTATGTCAGGAAAGAATAGCTTTGACTTTTTTGATATACACTGATAATCATTCCTGCCATCTACTGTGCACTAGTATGTTCTGCTCTGCACTGCGGAGGCCAGCAATCGCGGTCTCGGCTGGTTAGACTAAGTTACCGCTGCGTTTGCTTATATTACGTTTGTATTGGTTAGAACAGGATAGCTTTGGCTTTAGAGCTAAGCACTGCTGTTCGTTGGATTTCTACTCTCTACGTTACCATCTTATACTCTTCTTGACTCTGGGGAGGCCAGAAATAGTGTTCTCGGCCCGTTAGCCTCAGTTAGGCTGCGTTTGGTTGCGTTACGTTACTTTAGGTTAGGTTTCGGTAGATATGACCATCGTGGTACAAACTGATGTCAGATGGATTCAATCACTCTACTCTGCTCTACTATATGCTGCTTGGTCCTGGAGTGTACAGAAAATTTGTCGCAGCACGTTACGCTGAATTATGCCATGTTCGCTTATGCTTTGTTGGTTAGTGTTAAGTTTGTATAGCTTAGACTTTTCCGATATGTACTGCGATTCTATGGATTTCTGCGTCCAACCGTCCACGCATATCTTCTGCTTGGTTCTGGGGAGGCCAGCAATTGCGGTCGCGCCGCGCTATCATTTGTTGTGTTACGTTTGTTTGTGCTACGAGCAGTTAGGTTAGGAGGTGACAGCTGTGACTATTGTGCTATGAACTGTTATTCGTCGGATTTCAGGGATCTACTCTGCTCTACTGTGTTCTGCTTGGCACTGGGATGCTCAGCAATAGTGGTCTCGGCACATTATGTTGAGTTGTGTTACGCTTGGTTAGGTCGTTAGTATGGGTTAGGTATTGCCAGCTTTGTCTTTCGTGTTGTACAATGATATTCTGTGGAATACAGCGCTCTACTGTGCTCTAATATACTCTCCACGAACACAGGGAGGCCAGGAATAGTGGCCGTGGCACGTTATTTTGAGTTATGTTACGTTGGGTTGTGTTAAGATTCGTTAGGTTAATAATGGATGGCTCAAACTTTTGTCTATACACTGAAATTCGGTGCATTCCAGCGCTCCTCATAGCTCCACTGTACTCTGCTCTACTCCCGGGAGACTAGAAATAGCGACCGCGGCATGTAAGGTTGAGTTAGGTTACGTTTGGTTGGTTTATGTTAGCATGGGTAAGAATCAGATAGCACCCATTATTCCACTGTACGCAGCGACTCTATGGATTTCAGTGGCCTACTCTCCTCTGATATGCTCTGCATGGTGCTGGGCAGGCCAGCAATAGAGGTCGCGGCACGTTAGTACGAGTTAGATTACGTTCGACAGCGTTTGGTCACGCTGGGTTAGGCTGAGATAGCTATGACCTTTGTGCTACGCACTGCAATTCTATGGACATCTGCGCACTATTGTGCCCTGCCACACTCTGCTTGGCTCCGGGGACTCCAGGCGTAGTGATCGCGGCTCTTTGGGTTGAGTTATGTCGGGTATCTTTGGGTAAGGTTTGGTTAATTTAGGACTGGAGATCTTTGACTTTTGTCTATACAATGATATGCGGTGGATTTCTGCACTCTACTGTGATCTAATATTCCCTGCTTTTCTCTGGGGATTCCAGAAATAGCGGCCGCGGCGCGTAAGAATGTCTTAGGTTATGTTTGGATTGGTTACGTTTGTTCGGATTAGGCCAGGATATCTCTGACTTTCGTGATATACACTGCCATTCCATGGACCTCTGTGCTCTACCCACCATTTATATGCCCTGATTGGCAATTGGGTGTCCAGCAGCAGTTGCTTAGGCACGTTAGGTTGCGTATGGTTACGTTTGGTTAGGTTAAGTTATGTCGGGTTATGATAGGGTACCATTTGCATTTCTGCTTTACATCTCAATGCGGCGGATTTCTGCGGCCTACTGTGCTCTAGTATATTCTGCTTGGCTCTGGGCAGGACCGCAACAGTGGTCTCGGCACGTTTGGTTGTGCTATGCTCGGTTTGGCTAGGATAGACTAGGAAAAGATTGGTTGGGGTAGCTTTGACTTTTATGCTACAGAGTGTTTTGCGGTCGATATCTGTGCACTGCATGGCTTTACTAGCATCTGCTGATCCCTGTGGCGGCCAGCAATAGGGTTCATGGCGCGTTCGGTTGGCATAGGTTGACATTCATTAGGTTAGGACAGGATAAGTTTGGTTGGGATGGCTTGAACCTTTGTGCTACACACTGCTATTCGGTCAATATCTGCGCTCTGCGTTGCTCTACTAGCGTCCGCCCGTGTGTGTGGATGCTAGCAATAGTGGCCGTGGCACGTTAGGTTCAGACATATTACGTTCGGTTAGCTAATGTTTGGTTATGTTTGGATAGTGTAGCTCAGACTTACGTACTGTACACTGTTATTCGTTGAACTCCTGCGCCCTACTTTGCTCTACTACATTCTGCATGGCCCCGGCGATGCCAGCAATAGTGGGCGCGGCGCGTTATGTTGAGTTATTCTGCGTTCGGTTAGGCTACGTGAGTTCGGTATAGGTCCGGGTAGCCTTTTCTTTTCTGCCTTACAACTGCGATTCCATGGATTCCTGTGTTGTACTCTAATCCACTATGCTCTGCTTCGCCCTCTGGAGGGCAGCAATAGCCGCCCTGTCACGCTAGGTAGGGCTAGGTTACGTTTGGTTAGGTTTGGATATGATGGCTTCGACTTTCGTGCTACAGAAAGATACTCAGTGGAATTCTGCGCTATACTGCGCTACAGTATGTTCTGCTTGTCCCTGCGGAGGCTAACGGTAGTGGTTTCGGCACGTTATGTTGAGTTAGGCTACTTTTTGCTGGGTTACGTTTGCTTGGGTTTCGTTTGGATCGCAGTGACTTTCCTGCTATACTCTGAGGTTGTACGAATTTCTGCGCTATACTCTCCTCTAATAAGTTCTGCTTTGCTCTGAGGAGGGCAGGAATACAGGTCTCGACACGATAGGAAGGGCTATGTTACGTTTGGTTGCGTTTCGTTTGGCTAGGTTATGAAGTATAGCTTTGCCTTTAGTGCTACACACAGCTATTCCATGTACTTCTGCGCTCCACTGTGCGCTATCACACTCTGCTTGTGTCTGGTGACGCCAGGAGCAGTGGCCGCGGCCGGTTAGTTTGAGTTACCTTACGTTTGGCTATGTTTGGTTGTGGTAGCTTTGACCTTTGTACTGTAAAATGCAATTCGTTGGGCTTCTGCGCTCTACTGTGCTCTAATAAGCTCTGCCTGTCTCTGGAGATGCCAGCAATTGTGGTCACGGTACGTTAGGTTTAGTTTGAATACGTTTGGTTGGGATAGGTTGCGATGCGTTTTGTTAGGATAGCTTTGACTTTTGTGCTACACACTGCTACTCTGTATACCTCAAGGCTCCACTATGCGCTCTAGCACTCTGCCTGTGTCTGGGGACACCAGGAGTGGCGGTCGCGGCAGGCTAGCTTGAGTTACGTTACGCTTGGTTAGGATAGGTTTGGTTGTATTTGGTTGGGGTAGCTTTGACTTTTGTGCTATACACTGCTATTCGGTGGATTTCTGCGATCTGCTGTGCACTAATACGCTTTTCTTGGCTATGCGGATGCCAGCAATACTGGTCTCGTCACGATAGGTTGGTTTATGCTCCGTTTGGTTGTGTTAGGCTAGTGAGGATTTCAGTTTTGTGCTGTACACTGCCATTCGATGGATTTCTGCGCTCTGGCTTGATCCACTATACTTTGCTCCGCTCTGTGGAGGCCAGCAATGCTGGTCGCCGTACGACAGGTTTCGTTATTCTACGTTCGCTTAGATAAGGTTGGTTAGGCTTGGTTAGGTCAGGTTATCTTTGACTTTTGAGCAACACAATGCTGTTTAGTGGCTTTCAGACCTCTACCGTGCTCTACTATACTCTGCTCGACTCTGGGGAGGCCAGCAATAGAGGTCTCGACGCATTAGATTTAGGCTACGTTTGGTTCGGATATGTGTCTTTAGGTTAGGTATGAATAGCATTGACTTCTGTCCTAAAGCATCTGTACGTTGAATCTCTGCGCTCTACTGTACTCAAGCATGTTCTGCTTGGCTGTGGGGAGGACAGAAATGGTGGAATCTGCACGCAAGTTTGAGTTAAGTTGCGCATGGCTTGGCGAGGTTCTGATAGGTTTGGTTAGTGTAGCCTTGACTTTTGCGCTGTACACTGCCCCTCGGTCGATATCTGCGCAATGCATTGATACACTAGCATCTGCCTGTCTCTTGGGAGGCCAGGAATAGTGGTCGTGGCAGGTTTGGTTGTGTTAGGCTACGTTTGGTTAGGTTATGCTACTTTGGGTTATGTTTGCATTGCTTTGACTTTCTTGGCATAAACTGCTGTTCGGTGGACTTCTGCGCACTACTGTGCTGTAGTATTTTATGCTTGGCTATGGCAAGGCCAGCAGCAGTGGTCTCGGCTCGTTACGTTTAGTTATTCTACGTTTGGCTATGTCAGGTTGTGGAAGGGGTGGTTAGCGTATCTTTGATATCTGTGCGATTCCCCGCAATTTGGTGGCTTTCTCTGCTCTACTCTGCTCTAGTGTTTTCCGCACCCACTGGGTATTCCAGCAACAGAGGTCTCGGAACGTTAGGTTAACTTAGGTTGCGTTTGGTTATATTACGCTTTGTCAGGTTAGGACAGTATAGCTTTGACTTACGTGCTCTACACTGCTATTCGGTGGATTCCTGCGCCCGCATTGCCCTAATGGAGTATGACAAGATCTGGGGATGCCGGTAATAGTGGTCTCGGCACGATAGTTTGAGATATGTTACGACTCTATGTTAGTAGTTAATATCTATGCCTTTAGTGCTATAGTCTGCTATTAGGCGAATTTCTACGCCCCCACGGTACCCTAACGTTTGCAGCCTGGCTCTAGCAAGGCCTGCAACAGTGTTCTCGGCTCGCTATGATTAGTCATGTTATGCTGGGTTAGGTTGGTTCAGGCCAAGTTTGGTCAGGATAGTTTTAACTTTTGAGCTGCACTCTGCTATTCGGTGAATCTCCCCGCTCTACTGTGCTCTAATACGTCCTGCTTGGCTCTCGGGGGGGCAACAACGGCGGTCTCGGCACCCAAGGTTGGTTCAGACTATGTTTGCATAAGCTCTGTTGGTTTGGGTTACGTTTGGCTAGCCGCGACTTTTCAGATATACACTGTGGTTGTATGGATTTCTGCGTTCTACTCTCCACTAACGTGTCTCGCTTGACTCTGCGGAGGCCAGCAATAATGTGCGCAGCACGTTAGGTTGTGTTGGGCTGTATTTGGCTATGTTACGTATGGTTTGGTTAGGAGAGGATAGCTGTGACTTTGATGCTATAGTCTGCTATTTGGCGGATTCCACGCCCTACAGCGCTCTAGTATTTTCAGCTTGGCTCTAGCAAAGCAAGCAATAGTGTTATCGGCACGTAATGTTGAGTGAGGCTACGTTCGGTTAGGTTGGGCTAGACCTTGTTTTGTAGGGAAAGCTTTAACTTTTGTTTTGTACACTACTACTCCTAGGATTTCTGCGCCCTACTGTGCTCTGGTATGTCCTGCTTGGCTGAGTGGAGGGCAGCAATGGCGGCCTCGTCACGTTAGGTTGATTTATGCTATGCTCGGTTACGTTCTGTTGGCTAGGGTTGGGTTTGAGTAGCTTTCACTTTTCTGATATACACTGCGATTATATGGTTTTCAGCGTTCTACTCAATAGAATCGCTTCCCGTTTAACACTGGGGAGGGCAGCAGCAGTGGCTGTGTCACGTTACGTTGAGGTAGGTTACGTTTGGTTATGTTACTGTTGGTTAGGCTAGTAGTGGATAGCTTTGACTTTAGTGCTGTATTCTATTGGGAGGATCACTGCGCTCCACAGTGCTCTAATATTTTCAGCTTAGCTCTAGGAAGGCCAGCCATAATGTTCGCCGCACGTTATCTTGTATCAGTTTACGTTCGCTTAGTTTGGTTTAGGCTAAGTTTGGTCAGGATAGCTTCAACTTATGTGATGTAAACTGCTGTTGGGTTTATTGCTGCGCTCTATTGCGCTGTAGTATGTCCTGCTTGGCTCTGGGAAGGACAGAGATAGTGGTCGCTGCACGTCGGGAGTAAGTGAGGGTACGCTCGGTAATGTTACGATTACCTAGGTTAGGAGAGGGTAGCTATGCCCTTAGTGCTATGGCCTGCTATTAGGTGGACTTCTACGGCTTACAACGCTCTAACATTTTCAGCTTGGCTCTGGCAAGTCCGGCAACAGTGGTCTCGGCAGGCTGGGATTAGTCACGTTTCCCTCTGTTAGGTAGGGTCAGGCTAAACTTGGACAGGATAACTTTAACTTCTATGCGGTGCACTGCTATTCGGTGGATCTCTGTTCTCTGCTATGCTCTAGTATGTCCTGATTGGCTCTGGGGAGGGCAACAATAGCGGTCTCGGCACGATAGGTTGAGTCAGATTATGTTTTGGCTATGTTCGGTTGGTTTTGGTTGTGTTTGCGTATCTTCGGCTTTACAGATATACACTGCGGTTACATGGATTTCTGCGTTCTACTCTCCTCTAACGTGTTAACGATTTATGCTATGCTTCGTTATGTTGCGTTGGTATGGGTTAGGTTTGGGTAGCTTTGATTTTTCTGATACACACTGGGATTATATGGTTTCCAGAGTTCTTCTGTCCACTAGATTGTACTGCTTGACTCTGTGCAGGCCAGCATTAGCGTTCGCAACACGTTAGGTTGATTTCTGCTATGTTTCGTTATGTTCTTATGGTCTGGGTTAGGTTTGGGTAGTTTTGATTTTTCTGATATACACTGCGATTATATGGTTTTCAGAGTTCTACTCTCCACTAGCTTGTTCCGCTCGACTCTGTGGAGGACAGCAATGGTGGTCGCGGCACGTTAGGTTGAGTTAGGTTTCGTTTTGATAAGTTACGTTTGGTTAGGTTAGGAGAGAGTAACTATGTCTTTAGTGCCATAGGCTGCTACTATGTGGATCCCTGAGCCCTACAGTGGTCTTATGTTTTCAGCTTGGCTCTGGCAAGGCCAGCAATAGTGGTCTCGGCTCGTTTTGATTAGTAAGGTTACGCTTGGTTAGGTTAGGTCAGACTAAGTTTTGTCGCGATATCTTTAACTCTGGTGCATTACACAGCTAGTCGGTGGATTTCTGCGTTCTACAGTGCTGTAGTGTTTCTTGCTTGGCGCTGGGGAGGCCAGTAACAGTGGTCGCTGCACGTCAGTGTAATTTAGGGTACGTTCGGTTATATTACAGTTCGCTATGTCATGAGAGGATAGCTGTGTCTTTAATGCTTTAGTATGGCATTAGGATGGCCTCTGCGCCCTACAGTGCTCTAATATATTAAGCTTGGCTACGGGAAGACAAGCAATTGTGGTCTCGGCATGTGATGATGGCTCAGGTTACGTTTGGCCAGGTCGCGATATGTTTGGTTAGGATAGCTTTACCTTTCGTGCTGTATACTGCTAGTCGGCTTATTTTTGCGCTCCGCTCTGCTATAGTGTGTCCAGCTTTGATTTGTGGAGGACAACAGTAGCGGTCGTTGCACATGAGGTTGAGTTATGTTACGTTTGGTCACGTTAAGGATGGTTAGGCTAGGTGAGGATAGCTTTGACTTTTGTGCAATAGTCTGCTTGTAGGTGGATTCCTGCGCCCTACAGTACCATGATATTTTCAGCTTGGCTCCGGAAAGACCTGGAATAGTGGACTCTGCACGTTATGATGAGTTTGGTTACGCTCGGTTAGGCTGGGTCAGGATTACTTTGGTCAGTATAGCTTTAACTTTTGTGCTGTACACTGCCATTCGGTGGATTCTTACGCTCTACTGTGCTCTAGTATGCCCTGCTCGGCTCCGGGGAGGGCAGCAACAGCTGTCTCCTCTCGTTAGGTTGAGTTATGTGACATTTGGCTATGTTACGGTTGGCTATGTCAGGAAAGGATAGTTTCGACGTTAGTGCTATAGTCTGCTATTAGGTGGACCTCTGCGCCCTACAGTGCTTTAATGGTTTCAGCTTGGCTCCGGCACGACCAGCAATAATGGTCTGGGCACGTTACGGTGTGTCAGGTTACGTTCGGTTTGGTTGGGTCTGCCTATGTTTGGTCAGGATAGCTTTAACTCTTGTGCTGTACACTACTACTCGGTATATTTCTGCGAACTGCTCTACTCTAGTGTATCCTGCTTGGAGCTGGAAAGTGTAACAATAGTGGTTTCGGCACGTTATGTTTTGTCATGCTATGTTTGTATATGTCCTGTTGGTTTAGGTTAGACATGGGTAGCTTTGACTTCTCTGATGTACACTGCGATTAAATGGCTTTCTACGTTCTACTCTCCACTAACGTGTTCCGCTTGACTCTGGGGACGACAGCAATAGTGGTGGCGGCATAATAGGTATAGTTAGGATACGTTCGGTTGTGTTACGTTTAGTTAGGTTATGAGAGGATAGCTATGACTTTATTGCTATAGTCTGCTATTAGGTTTGCTTCGGCAATGCACAGTGCTCTAATGTTTTTAGCATGCCTCTAGCAAGTCCAGCAATAGCGGTCTCGGCTCGTTATGATTAGCCACGTTGCGTTGGGTTAGGTTGGTTCAGGCAAAGTTTGGTCATGGTAGATTTGACTTTTGAACTGCACACCGCCATTCGGTGGATTTCTGCGCTCTGCTGTGCTCTAGTATGTCCCGCTTGGCTCTGTGGAGGTCAGCAATAGCGGTATCGGCACGCTAGTTGGAGTCAGGCTATGTTTGGTTATGTCTTGTTGGTTTGGGTTAGGCTTGGGTAGCTTTGACTTCTCTGATATACCTTGCGATTATATGGATCTCTGCGTCCTACTCACAGGTAACTTGTATCGCTTGATGCTGGGGAACCCAGCAATAGTGTTCGCGGCATGTTTGGTTAAGTTGAGTTACGTATGGTTATGTTACGTTTGTTTATATTAGGTGAGGTTAGCTTTGACGTTAGAGCTATAGTCTGCTTTTAGATGGATCTCTGCACCCTACAGTGGTCGAACGTCTTCAGCACAACTTTGGGAATGCCAGCAACAGTAGTCTCTGCTCCTTACATAGTGACAGGTTACGCTCGGTTAGGATGGGTCAGGCTAAGTTGTGTAGGGTAGCCTTAACTTTTGTGCTGTGCACTGCTATTCTGTGTAATTACGCCCGCTACTGTGCCCGAGTATGTCCTGCTTGGATCTGGCAAGGCCAGCAGTAGTGGTCTCGGCACGTTATAAGGAGTCAGGTTACGCTCGGTTAGGTAGTATCAGGCTAAGTTTGGACAGGACAGCTTTAACTTTTGTGCTGTACACGGCTCTTTGGTGGATTTCTGTGCTCCGCTGTGCTCTGGTATGTCCAGCTTGGCTCTGGGGAGGGCGATAATTGTGTTCTCGGCACGTTAGTTTGTGTCACGTTACGTTCGGTTATGTTACGGTTGGTTTGGTTATGAGTGGATAGCTTTGACTACTGTGCTAAAGTCTGCCATTAGGAGGATTTCTGCTCCCTACCGCGCTGTAATATCTTCAGCTTGGCCCTGGGAAGGGCAACAATTGCAGTCTCGGCACGCCATGTTGAGTCATGTTACGTTCGACTAAGTTGGGTTAGGTTATGCTTGTTTAGAGTAGTTTTAGCTTTTGGACTGTACACTGCAATCCGGTGGACTTGTGCGCTCCACTGCGCTCTAGTATTCCCTGCTTGGCTCTATGGAGTGCGACAACAGCGGTCTCGGCACGTTATGCTAAGGCATGCTATGTTTCATTACGTTCCGTTGGTTTGGGTTAGGTTTGGGTAGCATTGACTTTTACGATATCTCCCACGATTATATGGATTTCGGTGTTCTACCCTCCTCTAACCTGTTCCGCTTTACTCTGTGGAGGCCGGCAATAAATGTCGCTGCACGTTTGGTTGAGTTGGGTTATCCTAGGTTATGTTACGGTTGGTTAGGTTCGGAGAGGATGGCTTCGACTTTAGTGCTATAGTCTGCTACTCGGAGTATTTCCGCTCCCTACAGTGCTTTATTATTTTCAGCTTGGCTCTGTGGAGGACAGCAATAGTGGCCGCGGCACGTTAGGTCGAGGTAGCTTACGTTTTGCTGTGTCATGTTCTGTTAAGTTAGGAGATGATAGTTGTGACATTAGAGTTATAGTCTGCTATTAGGTCGATTTCTGCGCACTACAGTGCTCTAGTGTTCTCAGCTTGGCACTGGATATGCCAGCAATTATGGTTTAGGCACGCCATGTTGTGTCATGTTATGTTAGGTTATCATGGGTCGGGCATAGTATTGTCAGGGTAGCTTCAACTCTTGAGCTGCACACTGCTATTCGGTGGATATCTGCGCTCTACACTGCTCTAGTGTGTCCTGCTTGGCTCTGCGGGGGGCAACACTAGCGGCCACGGCACGTTAGGTTGAGTCACGCTATGTTTGGTTATGTTCTGTTGCTATGGGTTAGGCCTCGGTTGAATAGACTTTTCCGATGAACACTGCAGTTGTATGGATGTATGTGTTCTACTCTCCACTAACGTGTTCCGCATGACGCTTGGGAGGCTAGCAATAGTGGTCGCGGCACGATAGGTTGAGTTAGGTTACGTTTGGATTTTTCGCGATTAATTAGGTTAGGAGAGGATAGCTTAGACTTTAGTGCTATAGTCTGTTATTAGGAGAATTCCTTCACCCTGCTGAGCTCTAATAATTTCATGTTGGTTCTGGGAAAGCCAGCAATGGTGGCCTCTTCACGTTATGCTTAGTGAGGTTACTTTGGGTTAGGCTTGGATAAGTTGAGTATGGATATGGTAGCTGTGCCTTTTGCGCTGTACGCTGCTATTCGGTGGATCTGTGCACTGTACAGTGGTCCAGTACGTCCTGCTCGGCTCTGGGGATTGTAGCAATAGCGGCCTAGGTACGTTAGGCTGATATAGCACATGTTCGGTTATGTTCTGTTTGTTTTGGATAGATTTGGGTAGCTTTGACTTTTCTGATAAACACTGAGATTTAATGGTTTTCTGCGATCTACTCTCCGCTAATGTGTTCTGCTTTGTTCTGGGGACGCCAGCATCAGTGGTCGCGGCACATAAGGTTCAGTTATCATCCATTCTGTTATGTTACGGTTGGTGAAGTTAGGAAGGGGTATCTCTGGCTTTAGCGCTATAGTATGCTACTAGGTGGATTTCTGCGACCTAGTGTGATCTATTGTCATCAGCTCGACTCTGCGTAGGCCTGCAGTAGCGGCCCCTGCCCGATACGCTTAGCAATGTTACGTTAGGTTAGGATGGCTTGGAGTAAGTTTGGTTTTGGATAGCATTAGCTTTGGAGCTGTACACTGCTATTCAGGGGATATCTGCGCTCTAGTATGCTCTAGTATGTCCTGCCCTTCTCTGGGGCGGCAATAGCTCTCTCGGCACGTTAGGTTGTGTTACGCTATGTTCGGTTACGTTGCGTCTGCTTGGGTTAAGTTTGGGTAGCTTTAACTTTTCTGATATACACAGCGATTCCACGGACTTCTGCGTTCTGCTCTCTACTTTTCTGCTCTGCTTGGATCTGTGGAGGCCAGCAATAGTTACCCCAGCACGTTACGCTTAGCATTGTCACGTTAGGTTAGGATGGCTTAGGGTAAGTTTGGTTAGGGTAGCATCAAGTTTTGTGCTGTACACAGATGTTCGTTTGATTTCTGCGCTCTACTGTGCAGCAGTATGCCCTGCTTGGCGCTGGGGAGTATAGCATTGACGGTCTCGGCACATCACTATGAGTTACGCTATGTTTGGTTACGCTCTGTATGTTTGGGTTTGGTTTGGGTAGCTTGGACTTTTCTTATATACACAGCGATTCTACGGATTTCTGCACTCTGCTCTCCACTAATGCGTTCCGCTTGGCTCTGGGTAGGCCACCAATAGTGGTCGCGGCACGTTAGGCTGAGATAGGTTAGGTTTGGTTATGTTACGATTGGCTAAGCTAGGAGAGGATAGCTTTGACTTTAGTGCTATGGTCTGCTGTAAGTCGGATTTCAGCGCCCTATAGAGCACGAATGTTTTCAGCTTGACAATGGTACGGCCAGCAAAAGTGGTCTCGGCGCGTTATGTTTGGTAAGTTTGCGTTCGGTTAGGCCTGGATAAGTTGAGAATGGATATGGTCGCTACGCCTTGTACGCTGTACGCTTCTATTCGATGGATCTCTGCACTGTACAGGGCTCTAGTACGTCCTTCTCGGCTCTGGGAATTGTAGTAATAGCGGCCTAGGTATGTTAGGCTGAGATGGCACATGTTCGGTTATGTTCTGTTTGTTTTGGATAGATTTGAGTAGCTTTGACTTTTCTGATAAACACTGAGATTCAATGGGTTTCTGCGATCTACTCTCCGCTAATGTGTTTTGCTTTGTTCTGGGGACGCCAGCAACAGTGGTCGCGGCACATAAGGTTGTGTTAGGATCCATTCTGTTTTGTTACAGTTGGTGAAGTTAGGCAAGGGTATCTCTGACTTTAGCGCTATAGTATGCTATTAGGTGGATTTCTGCGACCTACAGCGCCCTAATGTATTCAGCTTGGATCTGGGAAGGGCATAAATAGTAGTTTCGGCGTGTTATGTTTAGTTATGTTACCTACGGTTAGGCTCCGTTATGATAAGTTTGGTTACTATAGCTATAACTTTTGTGATGTGCATTGCTGTTCGGTGTATTTCTGAGATGTACTGTGCTCTAGTATGTCCTGCTTGGCTCTGTGGAGTCCAGTAATAGTGGTCGCGGCACGTTGGGTGAAGCTATAGTACGTTTGGTTATGTTAAACTTCTTTAAGGTAGGAGTGGATGGCTTTGACGATAGTGCTATAGTCTGCTGTTAGGTGATGTTCAGCGTCCTACTGTGCACTAATATTTTCCACTCGGCTCTGGCAAGGCAAGAAATTGCGGTCTCGGCACGTTACGATGTGTTGGGCTACGTACGTTTTGGGTTGGGTTATGCAAAGCATTGCCAGGATAGCCTTAACATTAGTGCATTGCGCTGCTATTCGGCGGATTTCTGCTCTGTACTATGCTCTAGTGTGTCCTGCATGTCTCTAGGGATGGCAGAAATGGCGGCCTCGGCACGTCAGTTAGGGTTAGGCTATGCTTGTTTATGTTATGTTGGCGTGAGTTAAGCCTGGGTAGCCTCGACTTTTCTGATATACATTCCGTTATTATGGATTTCTGCATTCTACTCTCCACTTATGCCTTCTGCTTGGCTCTGGGGAGGACAGAAGTAGTGATCGCGGCACGTTATTTTGAGATGGGATACATTTGGTTCTGCTACGATTGGTCAGATTAGGAGAGGATGGCTCTGACTTCAGTGCTATGGCACGCTATTAGGCGGTTTCCGCGCCCTACTGCGCTCTAATTTCTTCAGGTTGGCTCTGGCAAGGCCAGCAATAGTGACGTCGGCACGTCATGTTGCGTTGGGTTTCGTCTGGTTATTTTGGGTTAGGCTAAGTTTGGTTAGTGTGCCTTCATCTATTGTGCTGTACACTGCTATTTGTTGGGTTTCTGCGCTCTAGCGCGCGCTAGTATGCCCTGCTGGTCTCTGGGGAAGGCAGCAATAGCGGTCTCGGCACGTTACGTTGAGTCACGTTGCGTTCGAGTAGGCCGGGCGAGGCTAGGTTTGGTTGGGGTATCCTTAGCTTTTGCGCTCTACAACGCTATTGTGTGGATTTCTGCGCTCTACTGTGCTCTAATATCCTGTTCCTGTCTCTGGCGAGGCCAGTGATAGTGGTCTCGTCATGTTAGTTTGGGTCAGGTTACTTTTGGTTATGTTAGGATGGTTTGCGTCATGTAAGAATAGCATTGACTTTTCTGCCTGTACACTGCCATTCGATGGACTCCTGCGCTCCACTCTCCTCTAATATGTTCTTCTTGGCGATGTGGAGGCCAGCAATCTTGGCCTATGCAAGTTAGGTTCGATTATCTTACGTTTGGTTATGTTACGTTTTGTTAGGTTAGGATCGGGTAACTCTGACTTTTGCGCTATACAATGGAATCTGGTGTGTTTCTCTGCTCTACATTGATCTACTATGCCCGGCTCGACTCTATGGCGACTAGCCGCAGTGGTCCTTACACGACACGTTGAGATAGGTTACTTCTGGTTAGGTTAGGTTAGGTTATGTTAGGATAGGAGAGGATAGCTTTGACTTTTGTGCCATACACTGCTATTCGGTGTATTCCTGCGCTTCACTGTCCTCCAATATCCTCTGCTTGTCACTGAGGATGCCAGCAATAGTGGTCTCGGCACGTTCGGTTGAGTTAGGCTGAGTTTGGTTAGGTTATGTTAGCTTGGGTGTGTTCGCATAGCTCTGACTTTCGTGGTATACACTGCAGTTCAGTGGATTCCTGCTCTCAGCTGTGCTCTGGTGTGTTCTGCTTGGAACTGCGGAGGCCTGCAGTATTGGTATATGCGCGTTAGGATTTGTTTCCGTTTGGTTATATTACTCGTGGACACGTTAGGGTAGTATAGCTTTGACTTGTGTGCTATACACTACTATTCGTCGTATTTCTACGCTCAGCATTGCTCTCCTATACCCTGCTCGACTCTGCGGAGGACAGAAACTGTGACCGCGGCGCCTTATGTATGGTTAGGTTGCGATCGGTTAGGTTTGGTTTGTTTGGGTTAGGATAGGATGTCTCTGACTCTTGTGCTGTATACTTAAATGTGGTGTATTTCTGTTCTCTGCATTGCTCTACCACAGTCAGACCGGCTCTTGGGTGTCCGGTAATACTTGTCTCGGCACGTTAGGAGGAGGCGCGCTACGTTTTGTCATGTTATGTTAGCTGTGGTTAGGTTTGGGTAGCTTCGACCTTTCTGCTATTCACTGCGATTTTATGGATCTCTGCGCCCTACTCTCATATATTGCGCTCTGTATGTATCTTTGGAGGCCAGCAATACTGTTCGCGGCACATTGGTTTGAGATTGATTACGTTTTCTCGGGTTACGTTACTGGGTTACATTATGGAAGCTTTGTCTTTTGTGCTAAACACAGCTATCCTACGGACTTCTGGGCACTACTGTGCTCTGTCATACTCTGCTTGACCCTGAGGACGCCAGCAATAGTGGTCGCGGCACGTTAGGTTGTGTTCCGTTACGTTTGGTTAGGTTAGTTTGTGATAGGTTTGGTCAGGTTATCTTTGCCTTTTTTGCTACACACTGCACTAGGCTGGATTCCTACGCTCTACATTACTCTACCGTACTGTGCTCGAATATGGGATGACCAGCAATAATGGTCACGTCGCGTTGGATTTAGTTAGGCTACGTTTGATTATGTTACGTTTGTTCATGTTTGGCTAGGATAGCTTTGACTTTCGCGGTATAACCTGTTATTCTGTGAACTTCAGCGCTCTACAGTGCTCTACTGTATTCTGCTTGGCCATGAGGAGCCCAGCAATAGTTGACGCTCTCGTTGTGTTTAGTTAGGCTTTGATTGGTAAGGCTATATTTACTCGGGTTGGGTATGGATATCTTTGACTTATCTGCTATACACTGCGATTCAACGGATTTCTGCTTTCTACAATGCTCTAATATATTCTGCTTGGCCCTGGGCCGTCCTACAACAGTGGCCGCGCCATGTTACTTTTGCGCCAGGTAACATTCGGTTACGTTACGATTGGTTGTGTTAAGGGGGGCTAGCTATGACTTTTGCGCTGTACACTGCTATGCGGCGGATTTCTGCACTCTGCTGTGTCCTAATATGTTCATCTTGCCTCTGGAAAGGCCAGAAATAATGGTATCGGCACATTACGTTGAGTTAGGCTACGTTTGGATCGGTTTTGTTAGGCCAGGCTAGGTTGGGATATCTTTGGCTATTGCACTTTGCACTGCGATGCGGCGAACTTCTGTGCTCCACAGTGCTACAGTATATTCTGGTTGGCTCTGCGGAAGTCACAACAGTTGTCTCGGCACGTTAGGATGAGTTAGCCAACGTGTGGTTTTGTTATGTTTATTTGGGTAAGCTTTGAGTTGCTTCGACTTTCGTCTTATGCGCTGTCATTCGGCGGACTTCTGCGTTATACTATGCTCTGATCGCCTCCGAGAGGGCCTGCAATAGCAGTCCCGGCTCCTTATGTTGTGTTAGGTTACGCGTGGGTGTGTTAAGGTTGGTTAGGTCTGCAGAGGATAGCTTCGTCTTTTCTACTGCACAATGCGTTCCTATGTATTTCTGCAATCGGCCCTCCTCTAAGGTGCTCTGCTTGACTTTGTAGATGTCAGCAACACTTGTCGCTGCACGTTAGGTTAAGATAGATTACGTTCGGCTGGGCTAGGTTTGGTAGGCGTAGGCTAAGGTAGCTTCGACTTTTATGCTATAATGTGCTATTCGGTGTATGTATGCGCACCACTGTGCAGTAATATGCTCTGCTTGGCACTTGGGAGGCCAGAAATTGTGGTCTCTGCACGTTAGCTCGTGCTATGTTACGTTTGGTAAGGTTATGTTAGAATGTCTTTGACCTTTGGGACATTCACAGCTATTTGGTGGATTCCCGCGATCCACAGTAATCTCATACGTTCAGCTTGTATCTGGGAAATACAGCAATAGCGGCCTTGGCACGTTATGCTGAGTTAGGCAACGTTAGGATGGGTTATGTTAGTTCTGGTTAGGTTAGGTTATCTTCGACTATCGCGCTATGCACTGAAACGCCGCCGATGTCTGTGATCTACTGTTCTGTAGTACATTCCGCTTGGCTCTGTGGAAGTCAGCAATAGCGGTGTAGGTCCGTTAGGTGGAGTTTGATTGCGTATGGTTACGCTACGTTTGGCAAGGTTAGGCAAGGACAGCTTTGGCTTTGCGCTCTACACTCCCATTCAGTTGATTGCTGCGCTCTAGTGTGATCTAATATGCTCTGCTTTGCTCTGTGGAGGCCAGAAACTGTGGCCGGCGCACGTTATATATAGTTAGGTCAGGTTTGTTTGTGGTGGTATAGGATATCTTTGACTTTTGTGATGTACCCTAAAATGCGGTGAGTTCCTGCGCTCCACTGTGCTCTAATGTGTTCTGCTCGGCACTGTAGAGGCCAAAAAGAGTGATCTCGGCTCGTTGAATTTAGTTAGTCTACGTTTGGTTGTGTTAGGTTTGGTCGCGTAGGGTTGTGATGCATTCGACTATTGAGCTGTATGCTGCTATATGGTGACCCTCTGCGCTCTACTGTGCCCCAGTATATTCTGGTTGGCCGAGGGGATAACAGCAATAGTGGTCTCGGTGCGTTAGGTTAAGCTAGGATACGTTTGGTTATGTTATGTTTGCTTATGTTATGTTTGTATATCTTCGACTCCTCTGCTGTAGACTGAGATCCTATGGATTTCGGCGCTCCACTCTCCTCTAATGTGCTCTGCTTAACCCTGTGTAGGCCACCAATACTGGTCACGGCCGGTTAGGTTGAGTTAGATTGCGTTTGTGTACGTTAGGTTAAGTTGGGTTAGGTCGCTGTAGCTTTGACCTTTGTGCTCAACACGGATAGTATATGGACTCCTGTCCTGTACTATGCTCTATCATGTTCCGCTTGTCCCTGTGGTCGCCAGGAGTAGTGGTAGCGGCACATTAGGCTGTGTCACGTTGCGTTTGGTTGGGTTCCGTTTTGTTTGGTTTGGTCGGGTTGTCTTTCACTTTTGCGCAGCACACTGCTGTACGGTGGATTTCTACGCTCTACGTAGCCCTGCTATAATATGCTCGACTCTGTGAGGACAGTAATAGTGGTATCGGCTCGTTAGGCTTAGTTATGCTACGTTTGGCTTTGTTACGCTCGGTTAGGTTAGGATAGGGTATCTTTCACTTTTGTGCTATACACTGCTATTCGGCGAAGTTCTGCGCTCTGCTCTGTTCTAATATCTTTAGCTTGGCTCCGGGAAAGCCAGTAAAAGCGTTCTCGGCACGTTAGTTTAAGTTATGCTACGTTTGGTTTTATTACGTTTGGATATGT
The DNA here is from genome assembly GCF_001483705.2 of Eufriesea mexicana. Lineage (NCBI taxonomy): Eukaryota > Metazoa > Arthropoda > Insecta > Hymenoptera > Apidae > Eufriesea > Eufriesea mexicana. The sequence goes on along the minus strand of NW_016908252.1, from coordinate 107,685 downwards.
TAGGGCAGGGTAGCTTGGGATTTTGCGGTATGCACTGCTATTCGCTGGATTCCTAGGCTCAACGTTGCTCTATTGTCCTCTGCTCTACCCTGGGGATGCCAGTAATAGTGGCTTCGGCTCATTACATTGAATTACGCTACGTTCGTTTTGGTTAGGTTAGGTCAGGATAGGTTACGGTGTTTTTGGCCGTTGTGTCTTACACTGCAATGCGGCAGATTCCTGCGTACTACTGTGCTCTAGTATACTCTGGTTGGCTCTGTGGTGGTCAGCAATTGTGGTTTCGGCGCGTTGTGATCTATTATGCTACGCTTGGCTTTGTTAGGTCAGGTCGGTTAGATTAGGCTACCTTCGACCCCTGTGCTTTACGCAGAAATTCGGCGGTTTTTTGTGCTCTATTGTGCTCGAGTATATTGCGCTTGGCTCTGGGGAGGCCACAAATAGAGGCAGCGGCACGTTAGGTTGGGTTAGGTTACGTTTGCTTACGTTATGTTTGCTTAGGTTAGTTTGGGATATGTCCGATGTTTCAGTTATACACTGCGATTCTATGGTTTTCTGCGCTCTACTCTCCTCTAATATGCCCTGCATCACCCTGTGGAGGTAATCCCTACTGGTCGCGGCATGTTAGGCTGAGTTAGGTTACATTCGGGCAGGTTAAGTTGAGTTGGGTTGGGTCAGGATAGTTTCGACTTTTGTGCTCAACACGGATATACTATGGACTTCTGTGCTCTACTATGCTCTATCAGATTACGCTTGCCTCTGGCGACGCCAGCAGTAGTGGTCGCGGCACGTTACGTTGAGCTATGTTTTGTTTGGTTGGGTATGGTTAGCATAGGTTTGGGCAGGATACATTCGCCTTTTGTGCTATTCACTGCAATGCGGCCGATTTCTACTCTCTACTGTCCTCCAGTATATTCTGCTTTGCCCTGCGTAGGCCAGCATCGGCGCACTAGTCTGAGTCATGTTACGTTTGGTAATGTACGTTTGGTTAGGTTAGCACAGGATGGCTTTGACCTTTGTGCTATGCACTGATATTCGGCGGAATACCGCGCTCTGCCGTGCTCTAGGATACTCCGCGTGGCTATGGGGATGCCAGAGGTATAGGTTTCGGCACGTTAGTCTGAATTAGATTGCGTTAGGACAGGTTACGATTGGTTAGTATAGGAAATGGCCGCTATACCTTCGTGCTGTACGCTGTAATTCGGTGCACTTCTGCGCGCTACACTGCTCTTTCTGCGCTCTGTCCGACTATCGGCAAGCCAGGAGTCGTGGTCGCAACAGGTTTTGTCCAGTTACATTACGTTTGTTTAGGTCCGGTTACGTTGTGCTACTTTAGGGTATCTTTGTTTCTTGTGCCACACACTGCTATTCTATGGACCTCTGCGCCCTTCTGTGCGCCATCACACACAGCTTGTCCGTATGGAAGCCAGGAATAGTTGTCTCCGCACGTTAGGTTGCGTTGTGCTACGTTTGGTTAGGTCATGTTACTTTGGGATAAGGTTTGGATTGTTACGACTTTCGTGGTATAGACTCTTTTTCTGCGGATATCGGCGATCTACTGTGCTCTAGCATGTTCTGCTTGGCTCCGGGGAGGCAAGCAAAAATGTTCCCGACGCGTTAGGTTGAGTTAGGTTGCGATAGGTTAGGTCAGGTTTGCCGGGGTTATGTATGGATACCTTTGAATTTTTTGCTGTTCATTGCCATTTTATGGGCTTCTAACCTCTACGCTCATCTAATATGCTCTTCTTGACTCTGGGGAAACCAGGAATGGCGGCTTCGGCACGTTAGGTTTGGTTAGATTACATTTGGCTTGGCTTGGTTTGGTTAGGTTTGGTTATGTCAGCTTTGACTTTTCCGCTTAACACTGCGATTCCATTGATTTCTGTGCTCTATTCTTCTCTAATATGTTCCACTCGCATATTTGGTGTCCAGGAGCAGAGGTCGCGTCACGTTAGAGAGGGTTACGTTACGTTCGGTTTTGTTGCGATTGGTTATGTTTTGATAGGATAGCCTTGGTCTTTGTGCTATACACAGCTATTAGGTCCTCCTCTGAGCTATCCTGCGCTGGGAAGGTCAGCAGCATTGTCCTCGGCACATTGGGTGTAGTTCTGGTACGTTCGGTCATGTTACGTTTGGCTATGTTAGGACAGGGTTGCTTTTGACTTTTGTGCTATATTCTGATGTTCCGTAGATTTCTGCGTCTTACTGCGCTCTAGTATGTCCTGCCAGGGTACGGGGAAGCCAGGAATAGTGGTCTCGCTACGCAACGTTCAGTTACGCTACGTTTGGTTGGTTTTTCTATTTCATCCATGGATTGGATGTCATCGACTCCCTTGTTACACGCTGCAATGCGGCCGGTCCCTGCGCTCTACCGTTCCCTAGTACATTCTGCTTGACTCTGGGGAGGCCAGCAGCAGTGTCGTAGGCACATTAGTTTTAGTTCGGTTACGTCCGATTATGTTACGCTTGGTTAGGTTAGGATAGGGTAGCATTGACTTTTGTGCTATACGCTGTTAATCTATGGACATCTGCGTAGTCTAACATACGCTAACTCAACATAACGTGCCGCGACCACTATGACTCGTCTCCGCACGGGCAAGCAGAATATAGTAGAGTACAGTAGAGCGCAGAAATCCACCGAAAATCAGTGTGCACCACGGAAGTCATATCTATCCAAGCCTAACCCAAACTAGCGTAACGTAGCCAAACGTAGCCTAACTCTATATAACGGCCCGAGCCCATTATTACTGGCCTCCCCATAGTCGAGCAGAATATAGTAGAGCAACGTAGGGTGTAGAAATCCGCCGAATGCCGGTGTATACACAAAGGTCAAAGCTAGCCTCTCCTTGCCTATCCAAATGTAATAAAACGGAACGTAACAAAATTTAACTTAACGTTCCGAGGCCACTGTTGCTGGCTTTTCCAGTGATAAGCAGAATATACCGTATCACAGTAGAGCGCAGAAAGCCACCACATAGCAGTGCATAGCACAAAAGACAAAGAAACTCCAACCCAGAATGGCCTAACCTAACCTAAGCAAACATAGAGTAGCTAAACCTATCGTCCCGTGTCCACTATTGCTGGCCTCTCCATCGCCATGCAGAACATATAAGAGGAGGGTATAGCGCAAATATCCTTAGAAACGCAAAGCATAGCACAATAATCGAAGTTACCCTATACTAACATGTCCATACGTAACATAACCGAACGTAACTTATTTCAACCTTAAGTGCCGAGACCACTATTGCTAGCCACCAGAGCCAAGCTGAATATACTAGAGCCGAGTAGGGCGCAGTAATCCTCCGCATTGCAGTGTATAGCACAAATGTGGAAGATACTCTAACCAAACCTGTCCTAACCTAGCCTAACCGAACGTAGCATAACTGAACGGAAGGGACCGAGGTTAGTGTTGCTGGCATTCCCAGTGCCAAGCAGAGCATATTATAGAAATGCAGTGCGCGAAAATCCACCGAATGGCGGTATATGTCACAAAAGTCGGAGTTACCCTATCCTAACCTAACCAAACGTAACATGGCCATAGTTAATCTGTCTCATCCTAACTTGCCAAGACCACTACTGCTCGCCTCCCCAGAGCCAAGCAGGAAATATTAGAACGCAGTAGAGCGCAGAAATCCGCGGATAGCAGTGTATAGCACAAAATCCTAATCTATCCTACCGTAACCTGACCAAACGCAACATAACCGGACGTAGCATAGCAAGCCCTACGATGTCGAAGCCACGGTAAAACATACCCTAATCCAACCTGACCAATCCTAACCTAATCGAATGAAGTGGAGCTCAACATAGCGTGGCGAGGCCAATGTTGCTGTCCTACCCAGAGCCAGGCAGAACATATTATGACACCGCAGAGAGCAGAAATCCACCGCAAAGTAGTGTATAGCTCAAAATTCTAGGCTATCGTGTACTAACATAGCCAAACGTAACATAGACGTACGTAACATTACTCAAGAAATTGCGCCGAGACCACTACTTCTGGCCTCCACAGATACAAGTAGAATGTACTAGAGCACAGTAGTGCGCAGAGATTCAGAGCATTGCAGTGAATAACAAAATTTCAAAGATGGGAAAGCCATGCTCGACCTGACCTAACTCTAACCGACCGCAGCCCAACTCAAAATAAGGTGCCGAGAACACTAGTGTTCCCTCACCAGAATCGAGCGGAACATTCTAGAGGAGAGTGGAGCGCAGAAGCCCACGGAATTGCAGAGTATGGCACAGAAGTCACAGCTATGTGTGCCTAAACAAAGTTAACGTAACCTAACCAAACGTAGGCTAACACAGCGTAACATGCCGTGGTCACTATTGCTGGCCTCCCAGGGGCGAGAAGAATATAGTAGAGCACAGTCGAGCGCAGATGTCCACCGAACAACAGCAGTAAAGTCAGAGCTATTATTACCGAACTTAACCTAACCTAACATAACGAAACGCAACATAAATAAACCGAACGAGCCGAGGCCAATATTGCTGGCATTCTCAAGAACAAGCGGAATACAGTAGAGGAGAGTAGAGTGCAGAAATCCACCGAATAGTAGTGAATAGCACGAAAGTCGAAGATAACCTGACTGAGCATAACCTAATGCAACCTAACCAAACATGTTATTACACAACCTAACGCGCCGTGACCTCTATTGCTGGTCTCCCGAGAGCCATGTAGAAAGTATTGGAGCACAGTAGAGAGCATATGTCCGCCGCATTGCTATGTATAACACAAAAGTCAAAGATCACCTGCCCCAGCATAACCAATCGTAACATAACCAAACGTAACATATCTCAATATAAGGTTCCGCGACCGATGCAGCTGGTCTGCGCAGATTCCAGCAGAATATAGCGAAATACTACAGATCATAGGAACCGAGCGAATAACAGTGTACAGCACGAAAGTCAATGCTATCCTGCCTAAACTATCCCTAACCTTAACTAACCAAACATAACCTAACTCAAAGTAGAGTGCCGCGACCACTATTACTCTCCTCCTCTGAGTAGAGCAGAGTATAGTAGAGCAATCTGGAGTGCAGAAAGCCTCCGAATAACAGTGTAAATCACAAAAGGCAAAGAAACCCTAACCAAACCGCCGTAGCCTAACCCAACGAAACGTAATCTAAATCAAGCTAACGTATCGAGAATGCTATTACTGGCAGCCCGAGAGACAAGCAGTGTATATTGGAGCACAGTAGGCCGCAGAATTCCACCGACTAGCAGCGTATGGCACAAAAGTCCAAAGTACCCAATCCTAACTCCACCAAGCGTAACATGACCGAAAGTATCATAGCTGATCCTAACGCGCCGAAACCACTATTGCTGGCCTCCCCACTGCCGGCCAGGAGATATTAGAACTCAGTAGAGCGCAGATATCTGCCGACAGCAGTACATAGCGCAAAAGTCGAGGCTATATTATCCCTGCCTAACCAAACGTAACATAAACATACGTAATATGTCTGAGCGTAACGTGCCGGGGCCACTATTGCTGGCCTGCCAGGCGCCAAGCGGAGTATACTACAGCACAGCAGAGCGCAAATGTCCACCGCATTGCAGTGTATACCGCAAGAGTCGAACATACCCTGACCTAGGCTCACCAATCCTAACCTACACAAACGTAGTGTAGCAACACATAACGTAACGAGATCGATATTGCAGGCCTTCCTAGTGCCAAGCAGGAAATATTAGAGCACCCTGGATAGCAGGAATACACCGAAGAGCAATGTATACCGCAGAAGTCAAGGCTACCTTGTCCTAACCTAAACAAACGTAACATAAGCACACGTAACCTAACTGAACCTAACGCGCCGAGACCACTATTTCTGGCCTGCCAAGTGCCAAGCAGGATATGCTAGAGCGCAGCAGAGCGAAGGAATCCACCGCATTGCAGTGTATGGCGCAAAAGTTAAACACAGCCTGACCTTACATATCGCAAACGAACCAGTCCAAACGTAGTGAAACTCAACATAACCGTACGAGACGAATATTGCTGGCTTCTCCAGATCCAGGAGGAGCACATTAGAGCACATTATGGCGCAGAAATCCACTGAACAGCAGCGTATAGCACAAAGGTCAAAGCTATCCTATCCTAATAAATAAAGTCAACATAACCAAACGTGACATGTCCAACCCTAACTTCACGAGACCACTATTGCTGGCCTCCACAAAGACAAGCAGAATGTACCAGAGCACAGCTGTGTGGAGAGATCGACCGCATTGCAGTTGATAAGGAAAAAGTAGAAGACGACAAGTTAATACCTGGCATAACCCAACCTATCCAATCGTAGCCAAATTCAATTGCACGTGCCGCGACGACAACTGTAGGCCTCCACAGAGCCAAGCAGAACGAACTAGCGTACACTATTCCGCAGACATCCGTCGAGTAGCAGCGAATAGCACAGAAGCGAAAGCTATCCTATCCTAACCAAGCCAAACTTAACATATCTGTACCTAACTCAGCCTATCACGAAGAGGCCTCTATTTCTGACAACCAAAGAGACAAACAGAGTGTACTAAAACAGAGAAGTGCGCAGAAGTGCATCGCATTGCAGTGAATAGCGAAAGGTCGTGGATATCCTGAAGTAACCTGACCTAACCTAACCCAACCAATCGCAGCGTAAGTCAACGGAAAGTGCCGCGACCACTGCTGCCAGCAGTCACAGGATCCCGCAAATCACAGGAACCCGCCGGATAGTAGTGCATAGCACGAAAGTCGCAGCCATCCTAACCAAATATGGCCTTCCCTGGCATAACCTGTCGTAACATAACCCAACCTACACAGCCGTGGTCGCTGTTGCTCGCTTCTCCAGTGTCGAGCAGAGTATAGGAGAGGTATGTAGATAGCAGAAATCCTCCGAGTAGCAGTTCATGGCTCAAAAGTCGAAGGTACCCTATCCTATCCTGACCTAACCGAATCTAGGCGAATGTAGCATAGCTCAAATTTTCGTGCCACGACCACGCCTCCTGGCGTCCCCTGAGCCAAGCAGAGTGTAGCAGAGCACAGCAGATCACTGAAATCCACAGAGTAACTGTGTAAAGTACGTAATTCAATGCTGTCCTGACCAAACTTGACCTAACCCAACCCAATGAAACGTAACCTCACTCAACCCGACGTGCAACAACCACTATTGCTCGCCTCCCCTGCGTCGAGCAGAATATGGTAGAGCAATGTAGACCACAGAAATCCACCGGAGAGCAGTTTATAGTACAAGTGTCAAAGAAATCATTACCGAGCCTTCCTAACCTAACCTAACGAAACGTAACCTTACACAACCTAACGTGCCGAGACCCTTACTACTGGCCGCCCCCGAGCCAAGCAGGGCATATTATAGCACATTAGAGCGCGGAAACATCCCGAATAGCGGTGTGTAGCACAAAAGGAGAATTAGGGTATCCTAACCTTTTCAAACGTAGTAGAAACAAACGTAACGTAACTCAACCTAACATGACGAGACCAATATTGCGGGCCTCCACAAAGACAAGCAGAACCCACCAGGACACAGTAGTGCGCAGAAACCGTCCGCATTGGAGCAAATAGCACAATAGTTGAAGATGCCCTAACCTAGCCAGACTGAACTTAACACAGCCAAACGTAACCTAACTCAAAATAACGTGCCTCGAACACTATAGCTCGCCTATGCAGAGTAAAGCAGAATATTCTAGCGCACAGTAGATTGAACGAAGCCGCCGAATACCAGTGTACAGCGCAAAAGTCAAAGCTATCCTATCCTAACCTAACCAAACGTGACGTATCCAAGCGTAAATTAACTCAATCTGACATGACGAGACCACTATTGCTGGCCGCCTAGAGAAAAGCAGAGCATACTAGAGCAATGTGGATCGCAGTAATCCACTGAAAATCGCTGTATATCACTATAGTCAAAGCCATCCTAGCCAAAATCAGCCTAACCTAACCAAACTAGACGTAACCATACCGAATATAACGTGCCGCGGCCACAGTTGCTGGCATTCCCACAGTTGATCTGAGTATATTGCAGCAAAGTAGAGAGCAAAAATCCATCGAACGGCAGTGTATAGCACAAATGTCAACGATAAACAGAACCAAACTTAACCATACCAACTAGCCTAACCTAACCTAACGTAAGCTTACTAAATTTATCGAGCCGCGACCACTATTGCTGGCCACCACATAGTCGATCAGAGTATAGTAGAGCAATGTACGGCGTAGGAATTCGCCGAATATCAGTGTATAGCCCAAGGGTCAATGCCACCATGTCCTAACCATTCGAATCGTATCATAACCGAACGTATCATACCTCAAAACTAGCGGACCGCGACCACCATTGATGGCCTCACCAGGGCACAGCAGAACATATCAGAGGAGAGTTGAGCGCAGAAATCTACTGAACAACAGTGCATAGCACGAAAGTCAAAGCTACCATTACCAAAGTTAACATATCCTAACGGAACCGAACGTAAAATGACGCAAGCCTACGTGATGCGACCACGGTTACTAGCATCCCGGCAGTCGCGCAGACTATATTAGAGCAATGTAGAGGGCAGGAATCCAATGAATAGCAATGTATAGCAAAAAAAAGTAACTGCTCTCCAATCCTAACCTACACAGTCCTGAAACAACCCAACGTATCCCAACACAACCTAAAGTACCGAGAACGCTATTGCTGGTCTACAAGGTGACAAGCAGGCTATACTATGTCGAAGTGGATCTCTGAAATCAACCGCATAGCAGCGTATAGTACATAAGTCAATGCTATCCTATAATAACATGTACTAACCTGACCTAACGAAACATAACATAGCACAAACCAACGTGCCGCGCCCACCATAGCTGGCCTTCTCAGAGCCAAGCAGAAATGTACTGGCGCACAGTAGAGGGCAGAAGACCGCCATATTGTAGTGTGTAGCATAAAAGTCGAAGATGCGATAACCCAGCGTGTCCTAACTAAATATAACCGAAAGCAACCTATCAAACACTTAACGCGACGGCACCACCATTACTGGCCCATCAGAGCCAATCAGAACATATTAGAGGAGAATAGGGCGCAGAAATCCACAAAATAGCAGTGTATAGCTCCAAAGGCATAGCCAAACCAATCCTAACCAAATCCGGCCGAACGCAGCCAAACCAAACGTAACCTGACTCATTCGAACGTGCCACGTCCACTACTGCTGGCATCCTAAGAGCAAAGCAGAGGCTGGTAGAGCAATGTAGGGCGTGGATATTACCCAAAGAGCAGTTTATGTGGCAAAAGTCAAAGCTACCCTAACCAAAGGTAAATTAACATAACCGAACCAGACGTAACGTAGCACAAACTGACTCGCCGATGCCACTAGCGCTGGCCTCTCCGGAGCCTAACAGAATATACTGCAGCAGAGTAGAACGCAGGAATCCATCGAATAGCAGTGTATAGCAAAAAAGTCAATGCTGCCCTAACGAAGTAAAACCGAACGTAACCTAGCCAAACGTACCCTAGTTCAAGCGAACGTGCCAGGACCACGACTGCTGGCCTCCACAGAGCCCAGCAGAGGCTGGTAGAGAAATGTAGCGCGCAGAAATCCCACGGATAGCAGTTCACAGCACAAAAGTCAAAGATATTCTAACCAAACATAATCTAACCTAACCAAACCAAACGTGGCATAGCACAAACTAACGCGCCGAGACCAGCACCGTTGGGAACCCCAGAGCCATGCAGGGCATATTAGACCACGGTAGAGCGCAGATATCCACCGACCAGCAGTGTAGAGCACAAAAGTCAATGCTGTCCTATCCTTAAATATCCAAACTTAGCACAAACAAACGTAACATAACGAAACCTGACGTGCCGCGAACACTGCTGCTGTCCTGCCCAGGGAAAAGCAAAATATGGTCGAGCAGAGCCGAACGCAGGAAACAGCCGAGTAGCAGCGTATAACACAGAAGTCAAAGATAACCTGACCGAGCTTCACATAACCTAGCCTAGCAATACGTAACATATCCCAACCAAACTTGCCAGACGACGTTCGCTGGCGCCCCAGAAACATGCAGAATATATTAGGACGCAGCAGGGCGCAGAAATCCGCGGACAGGTGTGAATAGCACAAAAGATCATGATGTCCTATCCTAACCTCGCCAAACGTAGCATAGCCAAACGTAACATTGAGAAGCTTAACGTGCCTAGACCACTATTGCTGGCCTCCCCAGGGACAAGCATTATGTACTACTTCACAGTAGAACGCCGAAACTAACGGCAATGCTCTTTATAGCACAAGAGTCAAACGTATCCTGACCTAACCTGACCTAACCCAACCTATTCAAACGTAGTGTATCTCCACACAACGTGACGTGTCCAATGTTTCTGGCCTCCCGGGAGCCAAGCAGGACATACTAGAGCACAGTAGAGCGCAGGAATCCCCCACACTGCAGTGCAAAGCACACAAGTGAAAGATACCCTAACGTTACCTGACCCAACGTACCCTACCCAAAAGCAGTGCAACCAAACGTAACGTGATGAGGCAAATATTGCAGGCCTCCCCAGAGCCAAGAAGAATGTATTAGAGCACAGTAGAAATCAGGAATCCCCAGAATAGCAATGTACTGCATAAGGTAAATGGTTATCGCGTCCTAGCCTAACCAAACGTAGCGTAACGGAACGTAACGTAACTCATACTATCGTTCCCAGGACACTATTGCTGGCATACTCATAGCCAAGCAGAATATACTAGAGCACAGCACAGCGAAAAATCCACCAAATTGCAGTTTACAGTCCAAAATTCAAAGCTATCCTGACCTAAAGTGGCATAAGCTGACCTAGCCAAACGTAGTCTAACTCAACGCAACGTGCCGCGACCGCTGCTGCTGGCATCCCGGAGGAAAGCAGAATATGATAGAGGACTGTAGATCATAGTAGTCCACCGAAAAGTAGTCTATGGCACGAAAGTCAAAGCCAAACTAACCAAACCTAACCTAACCTAACCTAAACTAACGTGCCAGGACCACTATTGCTCGCCCTCCCAGATTCGAGCAGAGCATGACAGAGCAATCGAGAGCGCACAAATCCGCCGAATATCAGTGTATAGCACAAGAAAAGAAATCCTTACCAGACCTTCCTAACCTAACCCAACGTGACGTAACCTAACCCAACCCGACGTGCTGAGGCCACTGTTTCTGGACACCGAAGAGCCAAGGAGAACATGTTAGAACACTGTGGATGGTAGAAATCCTCAGAATAGCAGTGTAGGGCGCGAAAGTCTAAACTCACTGTCCTAACTTCTCCAAACGTAGCATAAGGAGACGTAGCATACCTCAAACTCACGTGCCAGGACCACTATTGCTGTCCTCCCCGCAGCTAAGCCGAGAACATTAGAGCACAGTATAACGCAGGAGTTCACCGAACAGCAGTGTTTAGCACAAAAGTGAATGCTATTCCCTCCTAAACTTAGCAAACGTAACATAAACGTGTGTAGCATAAACGAAGCTAACGTGACGATGTCACTATTGCTGCCCCCCTCAGAGACAAGCAGAGCATATTAGAGCACTGCAGAGCGCAGAAATCCATTGAATAGCCGTGTGTAGTACAAAAGTCAGGACTGTCCTACCCTAACCTCACCAGACCTAACATATCCAAACGTAGTATAGCTCAAAATAATGCGTCGGGAACACTATTGCCTCCACAGATCCGAGTAGAATATAGAAGAACACAGCAGGGCGCCGAAATCCACCGCATTGGAGTGCGTAGCACAAGAGTCGGACACACCCTGACACAACATGACATAAGCCAACCTAACCAAGCATATCATAACTCAACGTGACGAGCCGCGACCGCTGCTCCTGGCCTCCCCAGAGGAAAGCAGACTGCAGCAGAGCGCAGAGGATCACAGGAACTCAGGGAAAAACAGTACAAAGCATAAAAGTCAAAGTAGCCAATTCTAACCAAGCCAAACGTGGCATACCCAAACGTAACCCAACTCAAACAAACGTGACTGGACAAATATTACTGACCGCCAAGGAGACAAGTAGACTTTACTAGGGCACAGTACTTCGCAGAAATCCTTCGCATTGCAATGAATAGCACAATGGTCGGTGGTATCCTTGCATAACCTGACCTGACATAACCTAACCAAACGTCGCGTAACTCAACAGAGCGTGTCGCGACCACAGCTGCCGGACTCCTCAGAGCCAAGCAGAATACAGTAGAGCACAGCAGATCACCGGAGCACGCCGGATAATAGTGTACAACACGAAAGTCGCAGATACCCCAAGCAAACATAAGCATGGATAGCATGATCAAACGAAGCCTGACGCAACATAATATTCCGTGGCTATTGCCCCCCCCCCCCCGGCCGAAACAGAAAATAGTAGCGCAACCTAACGTGCCGCGGCCACTTTTGCTTGCCTTCCCGGAGTGGTGCCGGGTATGGTAGAGCAATGTGGAGCGAGGACATCCTCCGAGTAGCAGTGCATAGCACAAAAGTCAAAGAAATCCTAACCAACCACTCCTAACCTAACACAACGAAACGTAGCCTAACTCAAGCTGACGTGCCGGAAGTACCATTACTGGCCGCCCCAGAACATAGCAACACACACAAGAGCACAGTAGTGCGCAGAAACCCAACGAATGGCAGTGCACGGCACAAAATTTAAGCTATTCTATCCTAACCTAGCCAAACATATCATAAGTAAACGTACCTAAACTGAACCTAACGTGCCGGGACCGCTACTGCTGGCCTCCCCGGAGCAGAGCAGACGGGACTAGTGTCAAGTAGAGCTGAGAAATCCAGAGACCTGCAGAGTATTACACAAAAATCAAAGCTATCCCGTCCTAACCAACCCAAACGTAACGTGGGAATTCGTAACTTGACTCAAACTAACGTGACGAGACCTCTGTTGCTGCCCTACCCTGAGCCATGCAGAACAGATTAGAGGAGAACAGAGCACCGAAATACACACAATCGCCGCGTTTAGCAGGCAAGTCGAAGCTATCCGAACCAAATCCAGCCAAACGTAACCTAACTAAGCGTAGCCGAACTCAACATAACGCGCCGCAGCGATTATTGCTAGCCTCGCCAGGGCGAAGCAGAACCTGTTAGAGCACAGTAGAGCGCAGAAATCCACGGAATAGCAGTGTATGTTGCTATAGTCTAGGCTATTCTAACCAAACCTGACCAATCGTAGCATAACCAAACGTAACCTAACTCAACTTATCGTAACGCGACCACTACTGTTGGCATCCACAGGGCTAAGCAGAACATACTGGAGCACAGTAGAGCGCAGAAATCAAAAGAAAAAAGTTTATACAGTAATTGTGACAAAGCTGACCTAACCGAAGATAGCATGACCTACCCTAACCAAATTTTACCTAACTCAACCTATCGTGCAGAGACCACTATTGCTGGCTACCACATATCCAGGCAGAGAATACTGGAACGCAGTAGTGAGCAGAAATCCACCGAAAGCAGTATATAGCTCAAAAAGCAAAGCTACCATACCGTATCCTAACGAACCGCAACGCAGCCAAGCGTAACATAACTCTACCTATTGTGCCAGGACCACTATTGCTGGCTTCCCCAGGGCCAAGCAGAGCATGCCAGAGCAGTGTAGAGAGCAGGAATCCACGGAAAGGCAGGGTACAGCACAGAAGTTAAAGTAACCCTATCCTAGCCAATCCAAACGTAACATAAACAAAAGTAGCATAACTTAAGCCAATGTGGCGAGACGACAGTTACCGGTATCCTCGGAGCCATGGCGGATATACTAGAGAACAGTAGAGTTTAGAAATCCGGCGAACAACCGTATATAGCACGAAGGTCCACATCATCCAAACCGAACATAGCACACCGTAACCGAGCCAAACGCAGCGGAAATCAACCTAACGAGCCGAGACCAACATCTTTGGCCTCCACGGAGGCAAGCAAAATGTATTACAGCACAGTAGAGCGCTAAAATGCACCGAAAAGTAGTGTGTAGCGTAAAAGTCAAAGCTGTCGTATACTAACATAGCTATACCGTAACATAACGAAACGCAACACAACTCAACCTAGCTTGCCTAGACCGCTATTGCTGACCTCTACAGAGCCAAGTGTAAAAAGCCAGGGTAGAGTACAGCGCAATAATCTGACTCATTGCAGTGTAAAGCAAAAGGTCAAGTCTATCCTAACATAACCTGACGTAACCTAACCCAACCAAAGGTGAGATAAGTATAAGTAACGTGCCTAGACCGCTGTCGCTGGCCTCCTAATCGCCAAGCAGGGCACATTAGAAGAGAGTAGCGCGCAAAAGTCCACAGACTGGCAGTTTATATCAAAAAAGTGAAAGATACCTTGACCAAGCCTGCCCTAACCTGACGTTACCAAACGCAGCCTAGTTCGAAATAACGTACAGAGACTACCATATCCGACCTCCCCAGAGCAAAGCAGAGAATAGGAGGGCAATGTGGACGGCAGAAATCCACCGAATGACAGTGAATATCAGGTAAGTCGACGCTATCCTCTCCTATCCCAAACAATCGAATCATAACCGAACGTAACATAACACAACCCGACGTGCCGCGACCGCTGTTATTGGCATCCGCAGAGCCAAGAAAAGTATAGCAGAGCTATGTAGAGCGTAGAAGTCCGCCGAATATCAGTGTACGGCACAAAAGTGAAAGCTACCCGTTCCTAACCTACCCGAACGTAATATAGCCAAACGAAACGTAACTTAACGTAATGTGCCGAGAGCACTATTACTGGCCTACCCAGAGACAAGCAGAACATACTAGAGCACGGAAAAGCGCAAAAGTCCACCGCATTACCGTGTACAGCACAGAAGTCAAAGATGCGCAAGCCTATCCCAGACAAACCTAACCTAACCAAACGTAACCTAACAAAACCTAACCCGACGCGGCCACAATTTCTGGCCTCCCCGAAAGAAAAGCAAGGCATATTCGATCACAGTAGTGCGCAGAAAACCAAGGAATAGCAGTTTATATCAGAGAAGTCAACGTTATCCTATCCTGACCTAACCATACGTAACGTAAGCAAATGTAACACAACTAAGACTGACGTGCCGCGACCACGATTGCTTGCCTTCCCAAAGGCAAGCGGA
This sequence comes from Eufriesea mexicana, assembly GCF_001483705.2. NCBI lineage: Eukaryota > Metazoa > Arthropoda > Insecta > Hymenoptera > Apidae > Eufriesea > Eufriesea mexicana. The sequence goes on along the minus strand of NW_016908252.1, from coordinate 92,648 downwards.
ACATGTTAGCGGATACTAGAACGCAGAAACCTATTGAAACGCTGATTACATCAGAGAGACCAAAGATATCCTACCCTAACCCAAACTAAGACAAACTAACCACAAGAAGCCTAACGCAACAAAACGTGACGCGGCCGCTATTGCTGTAATCCCTAAGAACAAGGAGAATATCGTAGAGCAGAGTAGAGCTCAGGATTCCACCGAATAGCAGTGTATACCACAAAAGTCATTGCTATCCTATCACAACGTAGCCAGACGTAACATACCAAACGTAATGTAACACAAAGTAGCGTGGCGAGACCTCTATTGCTGCCCTCCCCAGAGCCAAGAAGGATGTACTAGAGCAGAGAAGAGTACAGCAATCCACCGTATATAAGTGTATAGCACAAATGAAGATGCTACCCTTACCAAATGTAACTTAACCCAACCTAGCCAGACGAAACGCACCTCAACCCGTCATGCCACGACCGCTGTTGCTGGCGATCCCATAGGGAAGCTGAACACACTAAAGCAGATTAGAGCCCAGAAACACACCGAACAGCAGTGTGTAGCACAAAAGTTGGAGATACCCTTTCCTAACGAAACCAATCGTACTATAAGCAAACGTAAATTGACACAAAATAACGCGCCGCGACCACTATTGCTGGCCTCCCCAGAGAAGATGAGGGTATGATAGAGCACGGTAGTGCGCAGGAGACTTCCGAATAGCAGTGTATAGGTCGAAAGTCGAAGCCATCCAAGCCTAACCCTAACTACCTTATCGTAACCAAACGCAGCCTAGCACAGCCTTACCTGTCGAGGCGACTAGTGCTTGCCTCCCCTGATCCAAGCAGAACTTATTAGTGGACAGTTGCACGCAGAAGGCCATGGAATAGCAGTGAATATCAGAAAGGACAAAGCAATCCAAACTCAAGTCAAACCAACAGAACATAGCCACACGTAGCCTTACTCGAAGTAACTTGCCGAGACCACTATTGCTGAAATCCCGTGGGCCGAGCAGAGTATAGTATACAGCAGCAGGGCGTAGAAATCCGCAAAATAACGGCGTGTTCCACGTAATTCAAATCATTCCGGACCTAACCTAGACTAACGTAACCTACGAAAACATTGCATAACTCAAACTCTCGGGCCAAGACCACCATTGCTTTCCTCTCCAGTGCCGAGCAGAGAACAGTAGAGCAATGCAGAGCGTAGAAATCGACAGAAAAGCAGTGTAATACACGGAATTCGAAGCTACCCTATCCTAACCCAACCAAACGTAACATAAACAAACGTATCCTAACTCAAACACCTGTGCCGCGTCCAATACTGTTGGCCTCCATATAGCCAACCAGAAAAAATTAGTGGAACGTAGAGCGCAGAAATCCATGGGATCGCAGTGTATATCAGAAAAGTCAAAGCTACCCACACGTAACCCAAGACAACAGATCACAGGCAAACATAGCTTAACTCAAGCTAACGTGCCGCGGCCGCTATTGCTGCCATCCCCAGAGCCAATCCGGGCACACTAGAGCACATTGCAGGGCAGATACCCACCGAATAGCGGTGCACGACGCAAAGGTTAAAGCTGTCCTAACCAAACTTCGCCCAACCCAGCCCAAATGAACGTAACGTGACCCAAACTAACTTGCAGAGGCCACTATTGCTGGCCTTCCCAAAGAGAAGCTGAAAATATTAGAACACTCTAGGGCACAGAAATGCACCAAATAGTAGGCTATAGCACTAAAGTCAAACCTACCCTCTCCTAATCTAACTAACCGCAACATAAGCAAACGTAGCAAATTGAGCCTAACGCGCCGAGGCCACTACTGCGGTCCTCGATAGAGTAAAGCAGATCACACTAGTGTTGAGCAGAATGCAGAAACCCGTAGGGTAGCTGTGTATATCAGAAGAGTTTAAGCTACTCTTACCTAACCCAAATAAACAGATCACAAGCAAACATAGCTTAATTCAAGCTAACGTGCAGAGACCGCTATAGCTGCCCTACCCGGAGCCAAGCAGGAAACGCTAGAGCTCAGTGGAGTTTAGTAATCCAACGAACAACATTGTACAGCGCAAAAGTTAAGGCAATCCTAACCAAACTTGTACTAACCCAATCATACCGAACGCAGCTTGACTCGGCATACTGTGCCGGCCCACCATTTCTGGCCTTCGCAGAGCCAAGCTGAAAATATTACAGCTCTGAAGGGCCCAGATATCCACCTAATAGCAGACAATAGCACCAACGTCGAAGATATGCTCTCCTAAGCTAACCAATCGTAACATAAACAAACGTAACCTAACTCAGCCTATCGTGCCGCGACCACTATTGCTTGCCGCCCCAGAGCTACGCAGAGCACGTTACTGGAAAGCAGAACGCAGAAGTCCATATAATCGCAGAGTTTGTCTTAAAAGTAATTGCTACCCAAACCTATCCCAAACCAACAGAACATGGCCAAGCGTAACTTACCTTAGCCCAACGTGCCGAGACCGCAATTGCTGCCCTCCCCATAGCAAAGAAGGGCATACTAGAGCACAGTGGTGCACAGAAATCCACCGAATAGCAGTGCGCAGTAGGAAGGTTAAGATATCTCAACCAAACTTAGCCTTACCCAACCTAACCGTACGTAACTTGACTCAACATAACGTGCCGAGACCACAATTGCTGGCCTTCCAAGAGCCAAGCTGAAAATATTAGAGCATTGTCGGGCGCAGAAATTCACCTAATATCAGACTATAGTAATGAAGTCAAAGATATCCTCTCCTAGCCTAACCGATCGTAACATAACCAAACGTAACGTAAATCAAACTAGCGTGCCGCGACCTGTATTGGTGTCCTCCCCAGAGTTAAGCAGAACACGTTACTGTTCAGTAGAACGCAGAATTCCATAGAATCGCAGTGTATATCGGAAAAGTTAAAGCTACCCGAACCTAGCAAAGACGAACAGAACATAACAAAACGTAGACTAGCACAGCCTAACGTGCCGAGACCGCTATTGCTGCCCACCCCAGGGCCATGCAGGACATACTAGTGCACAGTTGAGAGCACAAGTCCAAGAGAAGCAGTCTATAGCACAGAAGATAGAGTTATCCTAACCAAACTTAGCCAAAACCAGCGCAGCCGAACGTAACCTGACCCAACTTAAAGTGACGAGACCACTACTGCTGGCACTCGCAGAGTCTAGCTGAATGTATTAGAACACTGTGGGTCGCAGAAATCGACCTAATAGGAGACAATGGCACTAAAGTCAAAGCTATCCTCTCCTAACCTAGCCAACGTTAACATAACTAAACGTAACTTAACTCACACTAAAACGCCGCGACCATTGTTGCTGGCCTCATGCAGAGTAGAGCGCAGACATCCACAGTATCGCAGTGTATATCAGAAAGTGTATATCAGGCAAACGGAACATAACCCAACATTGCCTGACTCGACCTAACATGTCGAGACCGATATTGCTGCCCTCCCCAGAGCCGTGCAGGACATACTAGAGCAAATCACAGCACAGACATCCAGCTTATAGCAGTGTACAGAACAAAAGCTAAAGCTGCCTTAATCAATCTTATTCAAACCCATCCATATCGAACGAAGCTTGACTCAGCATACTGTGCCGAGTCCACCGTTGCTGGTCTTCCCAGGGCCAAGCTGAAGATATTAGAGCACTTTAGTGTGCTGGAATCCAACTAATAGCAGACAATGGCACAAAAGTCAAGTATGTCTTCTCCTAACATAACCAATCGTAGCATCACAAAACGTATCGTATCTCAACCCAAAGTGTCGCGACCACTTTCGCTTGCCTCCCCAGAGCCAAGCAGAACACGTTAGTGAAGAGCAGAGCGCAGAAGTCCATGGAATCGCAGAGTATGTCACAAAAGGAATAGGTACACAAACCTAACCAAAACAAACTGAATATGTCCAAACATTGCCTTACTCAGCCTAACGTGCCAAGACAACCATTGCTGGCCTTCCCAGAGCCAAGCTGAAAATATTACAGCACTGGAGGGCGCAGAGATCCACCTAATAGCAGACAATAGCACCAAAGTCGAAGATATCCTCTCCTAAGCTAACCAATCGTAACATAAACTAACCTAGCATAACTAAACCTAACGTGGCGAGACCGCTATTGCTGCCCTCCCCAGTGCCAAGCAGGATATACTAGAGCCCAGTGGAGCGCAGAAATCTATCATATGGCAGTACACAGCACAAAAGTTAAAGCATTCCTATCCAAACTTAGGCTGAACCAACCTAACCGAACGTAACCTGACTCAACGTAACGTGCCGAGATCACCATTCCCAGAGCCAAGATGAAAATATCAGAGCACTGTGGGGCGCAGAGATACACTTAACAGCTGACTATAGCACAAAGTCAGAGCTATCCTTTCCTAGCCTAACCAGCCGTAACATAATTGAACAAAACGTAACTCAACCTAACGTGCAGCGACAACTGTTGCTGGCCTCCGCAGAGCGAAGCAGGACACGTTAGTATAGAGTAGAACGCAGAAATCCTTACAATCGCAGTGTACATTAGAAAAGTCAAAGCTACTCGAACCAAACCAAAACAAACTGAACATAAACAAACATAGCCTACCTCAACATAGCGTGTCGAGACCGATATTGCTGCCCCCAGAGTCAAGCAGGGCACAGCAGAGCACTGCAGAGTGCAGAAGTCTACCGAATAACAGTGATCAGCACAATAGCTAATGCTATCCTGTCCAAACTTATCCTGAATCAACCTAGCCGAAGTTAGACTGACTCAACGTAACATGCCGAGACCACTATTTCCGGCCTTCCCGTAGCCAGGCTGAAAGGATTAGGGTACTGAATGGCGCAGAAATCAGTCTAATTGAAGACTATAGCATTAAAGTCATAGCTAACCTCCCCAAACCCATCCAAAGGTAAAACAACCAAATGTAACCTACCTCAATCTAACCTGCCGCGACCACTATTATTGGCCTCCCCTGAGCCAAGCAGAATACATTAGTGGAGATCAGGACGCAGAAATCCGTGGAATCGCAATTTATATCAGATAAGTCAAAGCTTCCCAAGCCTAACCCAACCATCCAAGGATAACCAAATATAACATAACTCAACCTAAAGTGCCGAGACCGCTATTGCTGCCCTGCACAGAGCCAGGCTGGACACAGTAGAGCTCACTAGAGCGCAGAAATCCACCGCATATCAGAGCACAGAACGAAAACTGTAGATATCATAATCAAACTTACCCTAAGAAAGCCTAACCGAACGTAATATGTCTCAAAATAACGAACCGAGAACACTATTGCTGGCCTTCCCAGAGACAGGCTGAGACATTAGCGCAGTGTAGGGTGTAGAAATCCACCAAATAGCAGACTATAGCCCTAAAGTGATAGCTATCCTCTCCTAGCCTGGCCAATGGTTACATAACCAAACGTAACCTAACTCATCCTATAGTGCCACGACCACTATTGCAGCCCCCCCCCCCCCAAGAGCCAAGCAGAGCACATTAGTGCAGAGTATGTCGCAGAAATCCGTATAACCACAGTGTACATCAGAAAAGTCAAAACTGGCCAAACCTAACCCAAACGTATGAAACATAGACACACATAGACCATCTCAACATAACGAGTCGAGACCAATATTGCTGCCATCCCTAGAGTTAAGCTGGACATGCTAGAGCACAGTAGAGTGCAGAAATCGATGAATAGCAGCGTAAATCACAAAAGCTAATGCTCTCGAAGCCAAACATAGCCTAGTCCGGCCCAACCGAACGAAACCTGACGCAACATAAAGTGCGGAGACAACTATTGCTGACATTCCCAGAGCCAAGCGTGATATACTAGAGCCCGGAACAGCTCTGATATCAAGCGTATAGCAGTGCATATCACAAAAGTTGTACATATACCAGCGGAACATAGCCCAACCCAACTTAACAGGACGTAACTTGACACAACAGAGCGTGCCGAGACCACAATTGCTGGCCATACCAGAGCCAAGTTGAAAATATGAGTGCTCTGAGGGGCGCAGAGATTCACCTAATAGCAGAGTATAGGACTAAAGTCGAAGCTGTTCTCTACTAGTCTAACTAAACGAAACATAACCAAACGTAACCCAACACAACCCAACGTGACGTGAACACAATTGCTGGCCACCGCAGAGCCAAGCAGATCACATTAGTGGAGCGTAGAACGCAGTAATCCATAGAATCGCTGTATATATCAGAAGAGCCAATGCTACCCAAACCTAACCCACACAAGCAGAACATAGCCAATCCTGGCCTAACTCAGCCTAACATGTCGAGACCGCTACTGCTGCCCTCCACAGTGCCAAGCAGGACATACTAGAGCACAGTATAACGCAGGAGTCCACCGAACAGAGGCGAACAGCTCAAAAGTTGATGTTCTAGTCAAGCTTATCCTATCCCAACCCAACCGAACGTAACCTCACGCAACATAAAGTGCCGAGACAACTATTGCTGGAATACCCGGAGCCAAGCTGTAGATATTACAGCACGGTAGGGTGCAGAAATCCACATAACATCAGACTATAGCACTAAAGTCATGGACATCCTCTCCTTACCTAACCGATTGTAACATATCCAAACGTAACGTAACTCAACCGAAGGTTCGGCGACCTCTATTGCTGTCGCACCCAGAGCCAAGACAACTCATTACTGAAGAGTAGAATGCAGATATCCATAGAATCGCAGTGTATATCCGAAAAATCAAAGCTACCCCAACCTAGCAAAGACGAACAGAACATATCCAAACGTAGCCTAGCACAAGCTAACGTGCCGAGACCGCTATTGCTACCCTCCCTAGGGCCAAGCTGTGCATACTAGTGTACAGTAGAGCGCAGAATTCCGTGAGTAGCAGTCTATAGCACAAAAGATAGCTTCATACCAACCAAACTTAGTCTACCCCGGCCCAGCCGTACGTAACCTGACCCAACATAAAGTGACGAGGTCACTATTGCTGGCCTTCGGAGAGTCAAGCTGAAAGTATTGGAACACTGTAGGGTGCAGAGATCCACTTAATGGCAGACTATAACGCTAAGGTCAGAGCTATCCTGTCGTTATCATACTAATCGTAACATAACCTCACATTGGCCACTCAAATGAACGTGGCGAGACCGATATTGCTGCCCTCCCCATGCCAAGCAGGACATACTAGAGCTCAGTAAAGCGCTAAAATCAAGCGTATAGCAGTGTACAGCAAAAATGTTATACCTATACTAGAGAAACTTAGCCTAATTCCACTTAACTGAACGTAACTTGTCTTAGCTTAATGAGCCGATACCACAATTGCTGGCATTCCCAGAGCCAAGCTGAAAGCATTAAAGCACCGTAGGGCGCAGGAGTCCACCTAATATCAGACTACAACAATAAAGTCAAAGATATCCTCTGCTTACCTACCCGATCGTAACATAACCAAACGTAACGTAACTGAAACTATCGCGCTGCGACCTCTACTGCTGTCCTTCCGAGAGACAAGCAGAACACATTAGTGGACAGTAGAACGCAGAAATCCATAGAGTCACAGTGCACATCACAAAATTTAATGCTCTCCGAGCCAAACATAGCCTAGTCCGACCCAACCGAACGTAACCTGTCACAACATATGGTGTCGAGACAGCTGTTGCTGCCCTCTTGAGACCCGGCAGGGCGTACCAGACCACAGTAGAGCGCAGAAATCTACCGCATAGCAGTGAATAGCGCAAAGGTCGAACCTACCCCGTCCTAACCCAACCAAGCGTAAACTAACTCACCATAACGTGCCGAGACATCTATTGCTACCTCGCCAGAGCAAGGTAGAACATATTAGGGCACAGCAGAGCGCGGAAATCCACCGAATAGCAGTATATAGCACAGAAGTCAAAGTTGCCCTGTCCTAACCTGACCAAACGTAGCATAAGCAGACGTAACGTTACCAAACCTCGGGTGCCGCGAGCACTGCTGCTGACCCCACTAGAGCCAAGCAGAGTATAGCAGAGCAATGTAGAACGCTGAATTCGACCGAATAGCAGTGTATTGCGCAAAAGTCAGCGCTATACCAAAAAAACAACGAAACCTGGCATAACCAAACGTAGCATAACCCAACCTAACGAGCCGTGACCACTAGTGCTGGCGTCTTCAGAGACGAGCAGATTGCGGTAGTGCAGAGTAGAGCGCAGGAGACCATAGAATAGCATTGTGCAGCACGAAAGTCAAAGATATCCTAATATAGCGCAACGTAACCTATCCTGACCACAAGTAATGTGAGTCAACCAAACGGGCCGCGGACACTATTGCCGGCATCCCGAAAGTCGAGCAGGGAATAGTTGAAAAATGTAGAGCGCAGAGCTCGCAGAACAGCAGCGCAAAGCACAAAAGTCTATGCAACGGCAACCTAACCTAACCAAACGTAACATGGCCAAACGCAACTTATCTCAGCCTATCTCGCCGAGACCACTACTGCTGGCCTCCTCATATCCAAGCAGAGCATACTAGAGGAGAGTAGGAGGCGGAAGACCATTGAATGGTAGCGTATGCGACAAAAGTCAAAGTTATACTGACCTAACACACCGAAGCCTAACCTAGCCAATCGTAGCCTAACTCAACCTTACCTGTCCCGGCCGCTATTGCTGGCCGCCACAGTGCCAAGCGAAACACAATAGAGAAGAGAAGAGCGCAGAAATCCATAGAATCGCTGTGAATATCAGAAAAGTTGATGATATCCAAACCTAGCCGAGGCTAATATAACGTATCCAAACGTAACATATCACAAACTGACGTGCAGAGACCGCTATTACTGGCATCCGCGGAACCAAGCAGAACACACTGGAGCACATTAGAGCCCATAAGTACACCGAATTGCCGTGTATAGCACAAAAGTCTAATCTATCGTCTCCTAACCTAGCCATTCGTAACGTAAGCGATCGTAACATAGCTCAAACAAACGTGACGCTACCACCATTAGTGCCCTACACTGATCCATGTAGCACATACTAGAGCACTGTCCGGCGCAGTAATCCAACGAATAGCACTGAATATCACAGGGGCCAACGCTATCATAAGCAAACCTAACCCAACCAATCCTAACAAAACGTAACATTACTCAACCTACCGCATCACGGCCACTATTGCTAGCGTGACCAGATTCGATCAGGGTATAGTAGAGCAATGTAGAGCGCAGGAGTCCATAGAATGCAGTGTATAGCCGAAAGGTCAGAGCAGTCCAAAAACAACCGATGCAAGCATAACATAGCCAAACATAAAATAACGAAACCTAACGTGCCGCTATTTCTGTCCTCCGCTGATCATAGAAGGGCTTACCAGGGCACAGTAGAGCGAAGAAATCCACCGAATATCAGTTTATAGCATAAAAGTTATAGCTATCCTATCCTAACCTAACCAGTCGTAACGTTAGCATATGTAACCGAACATAAGCTAACGCGCCGCCGCCGCTATTACTGGCCTCGACAGAGCCGAGCAGAAAATATTAGACGAGAGTAGAGCGCAAAAATCGATAGAATCGCGGTGTACAACCGAAAAGTCGAGGAAACACAAACCTAACCGAAGCAAACGTAGCACAGGCTGACAAAGCCATACACAAAATGACATGTCGCGACCACTATTGCAGACCTCCCAAGAGCCAAGCAGATTAGAGCAGAGCACAGCAGAGGACTGGAAGCCACTGAACAACTGTGTATAACTAGAAAGTTAAAGATAACCTAGCCAAGCTTAACCTAACCAGACCTAGCCAAACGTAACCTAACTCAAACTTACGTGCCACGACCACCATTTCTGGCATACCGAGATTCGAGCAGAGTATAGAATATCGATGTGGAGCTCAAAAATCAACCGAATACCAGTGTTCAGCACAAGGATCAAAGGTACTCTATCCCAAACATACAAAACCTAATGTAAGCAAACGCAACATAACTCTGCCTAACGTTACGAGACCATTACTGCTGGCCTCCACATAGCAAAGCAGAATATACTGGAGTAGGGTAGAGCGTAGAAACCCGGCGAAGGGCAGTGTAAGGAACAAAAGTCGAAGCCATTCCTACCAAACATAACCTAACCTAAAAAACCAAACGTGACACGACCACTATTGCTGGCCTTCCATGGGACAAGCACCGGATAGCATAGCCACGCAGAACGCAGGCATCGGCCGAAGAGGAGTGTTCAGAACACAGCTCAAAGCTGCCCTTACAAAGCCTAACTAACCATACCAAGCCAAACGTAGCATACCTCATCCAAACGTGCCGGGACCGCCGTTGATGTCCTCCCCTGTGCCAAGCAGAACATATTAGGCCACAGTAGAGCTCGGAATGCCGCCGCATAGCAGTGTATGGCACAAAAGTCAAAGATATAGCCACCTATCCTAACCAGTTGTAACATAGACAAACGTAACATAATTTAACCTAACGTGACGCGACCACTATTGCTGTCCTCCACAGAGCCAAGCAAAACGTAATAGAGGAGAGGAGAGCGCCATACTAAATAAACCTAGCTCAACCTAACACAGCCGTATGTAACCTGACTCAACAAAACCTGCCACGTTCGCTATTGCTGGCCTCCCCAGAGGAAAGCAGATGCCTGTAGAGGAACGCAGGGAGCAGGTACCGGCCGAATGGCTGTGTACAGCACAAAAGTCAAAGCTATCCTAACCAAACCCAACCTAACATAGACAAGACATGCGTAACATAATTCAACCTGGGGTGCCGAGACGACTATTGCTGGACTCCGCGGTACCCAGCAACAGATACTAGAGCACAGTGGAATGCAGAAATCCAACGAATAGTATTGTACAGCACAAATGTCAAAGCCACCATAGCTAAACCTGGCCAAACCGAACCTAACCAAACGTAACATATAGCAGCCTATCGTGTCATGACCACTACTGCTGGCCTCCCCAGGGTCGAGCAGAGCATAGTAGAGCAGAGCGGAGCGCAGAAATCCACAAAATAACAGTCTTTGCGAAGAAAGACAAAGCTATCCAAACATAACCCAAACAAAGATAATCTAACCGAACGTAACCTAGCACAACATATCGTGCCCAGACCACTACTGCTGGCCTCCCCAGGGTCGAGCAGAGCATAGTAGAGCAGAGCGGAGAGCAGAAATCCACAAAATAACAGTCTTTGCGAAGAAAGACAAAGCTATCCAAACATAACCCAAACAAAGATAATCTAACCGAGCGTAACCTAGCACAACATATCGTGCCCAGACCACTACTGCTGGCATCCCGAGGGACAAGCGGAATATGGTAGAGCACAGTAGAGCACAGAAGTCCGTAGGAAATCTGTGTCGGGCACAAAAGGCAAAGATAACATAATGTAAAACATCTTGACCTAATCTAACCGAACGCAATTTAACTCAACTTAACGTGCCGCGACAAGTATTGGTGGCCTTCACAATGCCAATCGGGGCATACTGAAGGAGGGTGGAGCGCAGAAATTAACCGAAACGGAGTGTATAGCACAAAAGTCGAAACTATCATCTCCTGCCTTAACCAAACGTAACGCAACCAAACGTAGCCTATCTCAACCTACCGTCAGAGGCCACTATTACTGGACACCCAAGTGTCGAGCAGAGCATGTTAGAACACAGCAGAGCCCAGAAGTCCATTGAATAGCAGTCCTGAACACAAAGGTCGAAGTTATCATAACGTAACACGACCAAATCTGACCTGACCAAACGTAACCTAACACAACCTAACGCGCCGCGGCCACTATTTCCGTCCTCCCCATAGCAAAGCAGGGCATATTATGGCACAGTAAAGAGGAGAAGCCACCGAGAGGCTGTGCATAGCGCAAAAGCAATAGTTATCCTTCCCTATCCTAACCCAACGTAAAGTTACCAGACGTAACCGACCTCTGTCTAACATTCCGTCGCCGCTACTGCTGGCCTCCCCACAGCAAAGCAGAATATACCAGAACAGAGCAGAGCGCAGACCTACCAACAGCAGTGTAAGGAGCAAAAGTGGAAGCCATCCTTAACAAACATAAAATAACCTAAGAAAGCCAAACGTGACCGAACTCAACCAAACGTGTCGCGCCACTGTTGCTGACCACCCCAGAGACAAGCAGAGTCTAGTAGAGCAATGCAGAGCGCAGCGATCGGCCGAGGAGCAGTGTACAGCACATAGGTCATAGCTACCCTTCCTAACCTTACCAAACATAGCGTAGCCAAACGTAACCTGTCTCATCCTGACGTGCCGGGACAACTATTACTGCCCTCTAAAGAGCCAACCGGAACATATTAGAGAAGAGTGCATCGCAGAAATGCATATAATCGCGGGGCAAATCACGATAGTCGAAGCTAACGTATCCTAACGTGACCAAGTTTGACATAACCGAATTTTGCTTAACTCAAACTTACGTGCAGATACCACCATTGCTTGCCTCTCAACATCCAAGCAGAATATGCTAGAGCACAGTACAGCGCACTAATACAACGCGTTCCAGTGTATAGCACAAAAGTGGAGGATATCATAACCTACCCTGTCCTAATCTGACACAACCGAACGTACCCTAACTAAGTATAAGATACCCAGAATACCATTGCAGGCCTCCCAATAGCCAAGCAGTATATATTGGTGGAATGTAGAGCGCAGACGTCCAACGAACAGGGGGGTATAACACAGAAAGCAAAGCCGTCCTATCCTAACCTAACCAAACGCAACAGAAGCGTAAGTAGCCAATCTCAACCTAACGTGCCGAAACCACTATTACTGGCCTCTGCAGAGGCAAACGTTTCATACCAGAACACAGTAGAGCGCTGAATTCCACCGGAAAACGGTGTACACCACGCAATTCAAAGCTATCCAAACCAAACCCTGACTAAAGTAACTTAACCAGACTTAACCTATCTCAACCTAACGTGCCGAGACTACTACTGCTTGTCTCCCCAGAATCGAGCAGTGTACAGTAGAGCAACGAAGAGCGCAGATATCCGCCGATTATCAGTGTACAGGGCAAAAGTCAAAAAATGCCATCCTAACATGACCAAACGCAACATAAACAAACCTATACCTAGCTCAACCTTACGCGCCGCGGCCAAAACTTCTGGCTTCTCCAAAGCAAGGCAGAGAACACTAGATCACAGTAGAGCGCTGAAATGCACCGAATAACAGTGTACAGCACAAAAGCCGAAGCTGCCATAGCCTAACATAACCAAATGTAGCATAATCAAATGTAGCGTTACCCAAACTTGCGTGCCTAGAACACTATTACTGAGCTTCCCAGAGAAAAGCAGAGCACACTAGAGCAATGTAGAGTGCAAAAATCCGACGAATAGCAGTTTACAGCAGAGAAGTGAAAGCTATAACATCCTAACCCAACCAAACGTAACATAACCAAACGTAATCTAATTTAACCTATCGTGCTGAAACTACTACCGCAGCTCTCCCCAGAGTCAAGCAGTATATACTAGGGCACAGCAGAGCGCAGAAATCCACCGAATAGCAGTGCACAGCACACGAGTCAAAGATATCGCAACATAACATGTCCTATACTAACCAAACCAAACGTATACAAACTAAATATAACGAGCCGAGCCCACTATTGCTGGCTTCCCCATCGCCAAGCTGAAAATGTTAGTGGTGCGTGGAGCGCAGGAGTTCTTATAATGGCAATTTAGAGAGAAAAGTCAAAGCCATACTAACCTTCCCCGGACAAGCCATACGTGACCAAGTGTAACATATCACAACCTAACTTGCCGAGACCACTATTTCTTGTCTCCTCAGAGTCAAACAGAGTTTACTATGAAACAGTAGAGCACAATAATGCACCGCAATGCAGTGTATAGCATTAGAGCCAAAGATATACTAACACAACACGTCGTAACATAACCTAACCGAACATAGCCAAACTAAATATGACATGCCGAGAATACTATTTCTGGCAGCCACAGAGACAGGCAGAACATATTAGAGCAATGTATAGCCCATAAATGCACCGAGTAGCGGTGTAATGCACCTGTGAGCTCTGCCCTCATATAATATGTCCTGCTTTTCTCTGTGGAGACCAGCAATATTGGTCGCGTCGCGTTAAGTTCAGCCAGATTACGTTCGGCTAGGCTAAGTTGGGCTGGGTTTGTTTAGGATTGCAGTGTTCAATGTGGTACACATTGCTAACTTATGGATTTATGCTCTCTACTTTGCTCTTTCACATTCTACATGTCTCTGTGGACGCCAGGAATAGAGGTCGCGGCACTTTATGCGGAGCTATGTTGCTTTCGGTTAGGTTAGGTTAGGAGAGCTTTGGTACGGATAGCTTCGTCTTCTGTGTTATACACCGCTGTTCGGCCGATTTCTGCTCTCTACATTGCTCTAGTATATCATGCTTGGCTCTGTGGATGCCAGCAACCGCTGTCTCGTCACGTTAGATTGAGTTATATTATGTACGTTTATGTTAGGTTAGTTTGGGTGCGCCTAGTGTAGCTCCGACTTTTACACCTTGCACTACTAATTTATGGATATCTGCGATCTACCGTCCTCTAGTATGTTCTGCAAGTCCCTGGGGACGCCAGCAATAGTGGTCGCGGCGCGTTATGTTGAGTTACGTTACGTTCGGTTGGTTTAGATTATTTTGGGTTAGGCCAGAGTAGCCTTCAATTTTCTGATATACACTGCTTTTCTATGAGCTTCTGCGCACTGCTATTCTCCAATATGTCCTGCACAGCGCCGGGCAGCCCAAAAAATGTGGTAGCGGTACGTTAGGTTGAGTTAGGTTACGCTTGGTCAGGATAGGTTATGATACGTTTGGCTAGGGTAGACTTGACTTTTGTACTATACACAGCTCTTTTGTGGATTTCTGCGCTCTGCTGTTCTCTATGCTGTTCAGCATGCCTCTGGGGACGACAGCAATAGTGGTCGCGGCGCGTTAGGTTGAGTTACGTTACGTTTGGTTTGGTTAGGCTAGGATAGGCTTGCGTATGATAGCTTTCACTCTTCTACTATACACAGCTGTTCGTTCGGTACCTGCGCTCTGCATTGCTCTAGTATATTCTGCTCGTCTCCGTGGACGCCAGGGATAGTGGTCGCGTCACGTTGTTTTGAGTTACGCTACGTCCGGACAGGTCAGATTTGTTTGGCTTAGGTTAGGAAAGCTTTGCCTTTTCAGCTATACACTGCTATTCGAAGCACTTCTGCACTATGCTCTTCCCTCATATGTTGCGCTTGCCTCCGTCGAGGACAGATATAGTGGTTGCGGCACGTTAGGTTGAGTTATGTTACGTTCGGTTAGGCTAAGTTACGTCGGGTTAGGTTAGGATTGGTGTGCCTTATGTGCTGCAGAACGCTCTTCTATGGATTTCTACGCTGTACGGTGCTCCTTCGTATTCTTCATGTATCTGGGACCCCAGAAACAGAGGTCGCTGCACGTTAGATTGAGACATGTTACGTTCGGTTACGCTAGGTTGGGAGAGGTTTGGTTAGCGTAGCTTGGACACCACTGCTCCGCTGTGTGGAGGCCAGCAACAGTGGTCTGGGCACGTAAGGCTCAGCTAGATTACGCCTGGCTACGTCGGGTTAGGCTTGGCGAGGGCAGCATAACTTTGACTTCTGTCCAACACACTGCTACTCTACGTTTTCCTCCTCACAACTGTGCTCTGCAATATTCCGCATGTCTGCGGCGACGCCAACAAAAGTGGCCGCGGCACGTTTGACTGTGTCTTTTTGCGTTTGGCTGTGTCAGGTTGGGAAATGGTTGGTTAGGGTAGATTTGACTTTTGCGCTATATACAGATGATAGGTCGCTTTCTGCGTTCTGCATAGCTCTGGAAAACTCTGCTTCTCTTTGGGGAGACCAGCAGCAGTGGTATCGAAAAGCTAGGTCGATTATGTTACGTTTGGTTCGGTTGGGTTAGTCTGTGTTAGGTTAGGATCGCCTTAACCTTCCTGCTATACACTGCCAATCTATGGATTTCTACCCTCTACCCTAATCTACTAGATTCTGCAAGGCTCTGGGGTGGCCAACCGTAGTGGTCGCAGCACGTTAGTTTGCGTTACATTACGTACGGCTAGGGGAAGTTGGGATACGTTAGGATTGGAATCCTTTGACATTGGTGCTATACACTGCTATCATACGGATTCCTGCGCTCTACTCTCCTCTAATATGTGCTGCTCAGATCTGGGAAGGCCAGATAGCGTGGTAGCGGCAAGTTAGGTTGGGATACCTTCCGTTTGGTTTGGTCAGGTTGGGATTTGTGTGGGCATGATAGATTTGATTTCGGCCCTATAAACGGCAACTCGGCCGATTTCTGCGCTCTACATAGCTCTAGTATATCCTGTTTGGCTCTGCGGACGCCAGGAATGGTGGTCGCGGAACGTTATATTGGGTTATGTTACGTTCCAGTGGGTTAGGTTCGATTGGGTTAGGCTAGGGTAGCTTCGACTCTTCTGCTATACGCTTCTGTGCCATGGATTTATACGCTCTGATCTCATCTAATATGTTGCGCAAGTCTCTGGGGAGGCCATGAAGGAAGGTCGTCTCACGTTCGTTTTGTTGGGTTACGTTTGGACGCGTTTGGCTATGTTGTGCTATGTTACGGTGGCTTTGACTTTTCTGCTGCACACTGCCATTCTATGGACTTCTGCGCTCTGCCGTCCTCTAACATATTCTGCTCGGCACTATAGAGGCCAGCAATATTGGTCGCACCAAGTTAGGTTGTGTCAGATTACGTTTGGCGAGGATAAGGTAGGCTGGGTTAGGGTAGGGTTGCTTTGTCCCTTGTGCTACATATTGCTATTGTAAGGATATCAGCTCCCGAATGTGCTCTTCCACATTCTGCATGTCTATGGGGACGCCAGCAATAGAGGTCGTGGCACGCTATTTGGAGTCCTGTTACGTTTGGTTCGTTTAGGTTAGGATACGTTTTGCTAGAATAGCTTCAGCTTCTGTGCTATACACCGCTATTCGTTCGCTTCCTGCTTTCTACAATGCTCTAGCGCGATCTGCTTGGCTCCCTGGAAGACAGCAAAAGCGGCCACGGCATGTTAGCATGAGTCATGTTACGTCTGGTTAGGTTAGAATAGCTTCGTCCTTTCCACTATGCACTGCTAATCCACGGGTTTCGGCGATCTCCTCTCCTCTGACGTGTACTGCATGTCTCTGGGAACGTCAGGAATAGTGGCCGCGGAAAGTTATGTTGAGTTTTGTTACGTTCCGAAGGTTCAGGTTAGTTTGGGTTAGGCTAGGGTGACTTCGACTTTTCTGCTGTACACTGCTGTTCTATGGATTTCTGCGCTCTACTGCCCTCTACCGTGTTCAGCATGCCTCAGGCGACGCTAGCAATGGTGGCTGCGGCACACTTTGTTGAGTTACGTTACGATCGTATAGGTCAGGTTAGTTTGGCTTTGGTGAGTATGGCATCGTCTTTTCTGCTATACACTTCTATTCTAAGGAATTCTGCGCTATACTCTTCCCTAATGTGTTCCATTTCTCTCCGGGGAGGCCAGAACTAGTGGTCGCGGCACGTTTGGTTGAGATATGTTACGTTGGGCTAGGTTAGGTTTCGACAGGTTTTGTTAGGATAGCATCCGACTTTTGTGCTATACACTACTATTCCGTCGATCTATGCGATTCACAATGAACTGGTGTGCTCTGCTAGACTCTGTGTAAGTCACTACTATTCCGTCGATCTATGCGATTCACAATGAACTGGTGTGCTCTGCTAGACTCTGTGTAGGCCAGAAACAATGGTCTCGGCACGATACGTTGAGTTAGATAACGATTGCTTTGTCATGGTTGGTCTGGCTCACGATAAGATAGCATTTACTTTCCGCTATACTCTGCTAATCTATGGATTTCTGTTCCCCACTCTTCTGTAATGTGTTCTCCATGTCTCTGTGGAGGCCAGAAACAGTGGTTGCGGCTCATTATGCCGAGCCATGTTACGTTAGGGTAGGTTAAGTTTGCTTTGATTAGATTATGGAAGCTTTGACTTTTCTGCTATACACTGCTATTGTATGGACTTGTGCGCTCCGCTCTCCACTAGTGCGTACTGCTTGGCTAAGTGGAGGCCAGAGATGGTGGACGCGGCACGATAGGATGAGTTAGATAACGTTTGGTTCTGATAGGTTAGCTTGGGTTAGGATAGGATATCTTTGGCGTTTGTCCTTTGCACTGCTATTCTATGGATTTTTGCGCTCTACTCTCCTCTAGTATGTTGTGCTTGGCGCTGCTGAGGCTAGAAGCACTGATTGCGACACGCTAGCTAGAGATATATTACTATTGGCTAGGAACGGTAATGTTGTGCTAGGTTAGGGTAACTTTGATTTTTGGTGCTCACACTGCTATTACATTGATTTCTGCGCTCCACTGTGGTCCACCGTATTCTGCACATCTGCGTGCTCATAGGCTCAGCTATGTTACGTTTGGTTGTTTTATTTTGGGATATGTTTTGCAAGGATAGCCTTTCTTTTGTACTATACGATGCTATTCGATCTATATCTGCGCTCTACGTTGCTCTAGTAAAATCTGCTTGTCTCTGGACAGGCCAGCAACAGTGGTATCCGCTCGTCAGGTCGAGTTATGTTACGCCTAGTTAGGCCAGGTTTGTTTTGGTTATATCAGGGTATCTAAGACTTTTCCCTGTTCACTGCTCTTCCATTAAATTCTGCGCGCTGCTCCCCTCTAATATGTTCTGCTTGTTCATGGGACGCCAGCAATAGTGGACTCGTCACGTCGGGTTGTGCCAGATTACGACTGGCTACGTTAGGTTAGCCTGGGTGAGGTTAGCATAGCCTGATGATTCGCACAACACACTGCAATTTTGTGCTTTCCTGCGCTCCACCGTGCTCTACCGTATTCTGCATATCTGTGGCGAAGCCAGCAATAGTTGTCGCGGCACGTTAGGTTTAGTCACTTTGCGTTTGGTTGAGTCATGTGAGGATACGTTTGGGTATGATAGCTTTCATTTATGTTCTATACACTGCTGTTCGGTCGATTTCTGCGCTCTACGTTGCTCTAGCACATTCTGCTTCGGTCTGGGGAGGCCAGAAACTGTGGTCTCGGCACGTTAGGTCGAGTTATGCTATCCTCGGTTAGGTTATGTTTGCTTTGGTTTGATTAGGGCGGCTTTGATATTTCTGCTGTACACGGCTAATCTATGGATTTCGTTGCTTTACTGCTCTCTATCGTATTCAGCATGTCTCCGGGGACGTCGGCAATAGTCTTCGCGGCGCGTTACGTTGAGCTGCGTTACGTTCGGTTAGGTTGGGTAGGTTTGGGTTAGGCTAGGGTGACTTCGACTTTTCTGCTGTACACTGTTATTATATGGATTTCAGCAATCTACTCCCCTCTAATATGTTCAGCTTGGCTCTGGCGAGGCCAAAAGTAATGGTGGTGGCACGTTAGGTTCAGTTATGTTACGTTTGGCTGGGTATGGTTTGTTTGAGTTAAGTCAGGTTTGCTTCGATTTTTGCTCTACAAACAGCTGTTGTATTGGTTTCTGCGCTCCACTGTAGTCTTTCATATTCGGCAGGTCTGTGGGGACGCCAGAAATAATTGTCGCGGCGCCTTGTGTTGGATCATGTTACGTTTGGTTAGGTTAGGTTAGGATTGCTTTAGTACGGGTATCTGTGGCTTTTGTGATTTACGGTGCTGTTCGGTAGATTTCTGCGCTCTACATTGTTCTAGAATATCCTGCTTCGCTCTAGGGAGGTCTGAAACTGTGGTCTCGGCTCGTTAGGTCAAGTTATCTTATCCTTGGTTTTGCCTTGGTTTGGTTAGGGCGGCTTTGATCTTTCTTCTGTAGACGGCTAGTCTATGTATTTCTGTGCACTACTGCTCTGTATCGAATTCTCAATGTCTCCGGGTACGCCAGCAATAGTGTCTGCGGCACGCTTGTTGATTTAGTTTACGGTCGGATAGGTTAGGTTAGTTTTTCTTCGGTTAGGGTAGCTTCGAATTTTCTGCAACACTCTGCTCTTCCATGGATTTCTACGCTCTGATCTCATCTAATATGTTTTGCATGTCTCTGGGGAGTCCATGATGAACTGACGTCTCACGTTAGTTGTGGTAGGTTACGTTTTGCCGTGATTGGATCTGTTGGCTTTGCAAGGGTGGCTTTGACTCTTGTGCTATATACTGCTATTATATGGGATTCTGCGCTCCACCGTCCTCTAACATGTTCTGCTCGGCTTTATGGAGGCCAGCAATATTGGTCGCGCCAAGTTAGGTTAAGTCAGATTACGTTTGGCACGGCTAAGTTAGGCTGGGTTAGGTTAGGGTTGCTGTGTCCCTTGTGATACATATTCCTATTGTAGGGATCTCTGCTCCCGAATGTGCTCTTCCAGATTCTGCATGGCTCTGTGGTAGCCACGAATAGGGGCCGTGGCACGTTATTTGGAGTCATGTTACGTTCGGTTAGTTCATGTTAGGATACGTTTTGCTAGAATAGCTTTAGTTTCTGTGCTATACACAGCTACTCGTTCTATTCATGCTATCTACATTGCTCTAGTATGTTCTGCTTGGCTTTGTGGAGGACAGCAACAGTGGCCACGGCACGTTAGCATGAGTCACGTTACGTTTGTTTAGGTTAGGTTAGAGTACACTTGACCTGTTTGCTGTAAAATGCTGTTGTATAGGTTCCTGCATACTGCTTTCCTCCAATTTGCTCTGCTTGGCTTTGTGGAGTCCATGAATGGTGGTCGTGGTACGTAAGGTTGAGTTATGTTGCGTTTGGTTACGTAAGGTTAGGAAAAGTTTGCTATGGATAGCTTTGACTTTTGTGCTATGAGCTGCTGTTCGGCCGGTTTCTTCGCTCTACTATGCTGTAGCATATACCGCTCCTGTCTGGAGAGTCCAGCGGCAGTGATCTCGGCACTTTAGTTCGAGATAAGATATGTTCGTCTATGTTAGGTTAGTTTGGGAGGGTGTGGGTTAGTTTGACTTCTCCGCTGTACGCTGATAATCTACGGATTTCTGCGCTCCGCCCTCGTCCAATATCTTCTGCTAGGCACTTCGGGGGATAGTAATGGTGGTCGCGGCACGTTTGTTTTTGTTACGTTATATTTGGTTCGGTTAGGTTGGGATAGGTTTGGTTAGGATAGCTTTGACTCTTCCCCTATACACTGCTTTTCGGCCGATTTCTGCGCTCTGGAATGCTCCAGTATATTCTGCTTGGCTCTGGGGACGCCAGGAATAGTGTTCGCGGCATGTTAATTTGATATCGGTGGGGCTTGGCAATATTACGTTTGGCTTGTGTAGGCGAGGATATCTTTGACTCCAAAGTTATACTCTGCAATGCGGTGTCGTTCAGCGCGGTACTGTGCTCCTGAATATTCTGCTTGTCTCTGTGGAGGCCAGCAGTAATGTTCTCGGCACGTTAGGTTGTGTTATCTTGCGTTCGGCCGTGTTACGTCTGGTAAGGTTAGGTTTGGATTGCTTCGACTTTTGTGCACTTCACTGCGATTCTATGGAGTTCTGCGATCTACTCACCCCTAACATGTTCAGCTTGTCTCTGTGCGGGCGAGCAATTGTGGTAGCGTCGCGTTAGATGGAGTTAGATTACGTTCGGCTATGTTTGGTTAGGCCAGGTTAGTTTACGACAGCTGTGACTTATGTGCTATACACTGCATTGTGGTGGATTTTCGCGATGCGCTGTGCTCGAGCATATACTGCTTGGCTCTGTGGAGGTCAGCAATAGCGGTATCGGCATGCAAGGTTGAGTTAGGCTACGTTTGCTTAGGTTAGGACAGGATATCATTGACTTTTGCGCCATGCACTGCTTTTCTGTGTGTTTCTGCGCTCCACATTGCGCCACTACACACAGCTTCACTCTCTGGAGGCCAGAAATTGTGGTCGCGTCTAGTTAGCATGAGTTCCTTAACGTTCCGTCATGTTACGATTCGTTAGGTTAGGCTAGGTTATCTTTGACTTTTGTGTTATACACTTCAATGCGGAGTACCTCTGCGCTCTCTTGTGCTCTTGAATAATCTGCTTGTCTCTGCGGAGGCCAGTAATCATGGTATCGGCGCGTTAGGTAGAGCTATATTACGTTTGGTTTTGTCAGGTTGGGCCAGGTTAGGCTAGGATGGCATTGACTATTGGGTTATACGCTGCAATACGGTGCATCTCTACGCTCTACTGAGCTCTTGAACGTTCGTCTCAGCACTGTGGAGGCCAGCAATAATGGTCTCGTCACGATGGGTTCTGTTACCTTTCGTCGGTCCATGTTACGGTTGGCTTGGTTAGGACAGGGTAGCTTTGACTTTTGTGCTAAATGCAGCTGTACGGTGAATCTTGGAGATCTGCTGTGCTGTAATATCTTCTGCTCGGCTCCGGGGAGGGCAGAAATAGAGGTCGCGGCACGCTTGGTTCAGTGAGGTTACGTATCGGTAGGACACGTTAGTTTGAGTTGGCATTGGATAGCTTTGACAGTTGGCAGTGTACTGCGATTATATGGACTTCTGCGATCTACTCTCCTTTAATATGTTCTTCTTGTCTCTGGGGAGGCCAGCAATATTGGTTTCGTTACGTTAGGTTTAGATACATTCCGTTGTGTTAGGTTAGGTTTGGACATGTTTGGTTAGGATATCTCTGACTTTTGTGCCGTTCGCTACTGTTCGGTGGATTCCTGCACTCTTCTGTTCTCTGCCATATTTTGGTTGGCTCTGGGGACGCTGGCGACTGTAGTCGCGGCACATTACGTTGCGTTAGACTGCGTTCGGTTAGGTCAGGTTATGGCAGTTTGTGCCATGATACCCTTGACACTTGAACTATAAACTGCGACGCGTCGTATTACTGTGCTCTGCTGTTTTCTTCGATATTGTGCTTGGCTCTAGGGAGGCCAGCACCGGTGGTCTCGGCACGTTATGACGAGTCATGTTACTTTTGGTCATGTCACGTTTGGTTGGGATAGGCGGGGATAGCTTTGTCTTTTGTGCTATGCACTGCCATTCGTTCGATTTCTGTGCTTTACCTAGCTCTGCTCTACTCAGCTCCAATTTCGGGTGGTAAGCAATTGTGGTCGTAAGCAGGTTCGGTCAAACTAGATTACTTTTGGTTAGGTTTGGTTCGGCTATGTTTGGTTAGGGTAGCTTTGACTTCCGTGCCATACACTGCTATTCGGCGGACTTCCGCGCTCTTATCTGCACTGCAATAAAGCGCATGGCCCTGCGGATGCCAGAAATATTTGTCGCGGCACATTACATTGTTTTAATGCACGCTTGGTTATGTCACGTTGGTTTGTGTTAGGTTTGGTTAGGTTTGACCCTTCTGCTATACGCTGCGGTTCTATAGATTTCTGCGCTGCACTATCGTCCGGTATATTCTGCTTGGCTCTGGCGAGGGCGGCAATATTGGTCTCAGCATGTTATGTTGTGGCCGGTTACGTTTGTCTATGCTACGTTTGGTTATGTTAGAATAGGATACCCCTGACGTTTGTGCGAAACACAGTTATTCGGTGGAACCCTGCGCTCTACATTGCTCTACTACCTCTGCTTAGCCCTGTGTAGACCAGCAATTGTGGTTTCGGCAGGATATGCTGGGTTATGTTACGTTCGGTTTGGCTCGGTTGGGTTAGGTTTTGTTAGGATAGCTTTCACTTCTGAGCTATACAATGAAATTCGTTGATTTTCTGCTATATGCATTGCTGTTATAGCCCCTGCATGGCTCTCGGGAGGCGAGCAATCGTGGTCGTCGCATGTTAGGTTTAGTTAGGTTGCCCTTTGTAATGTTAGGTTAGGACAGGTTGGTACAGGACATCTTTGATTTTTGAGATATACACTTCAGTGCTGTTTACATATGTGCTGTACTGTGCTTTTGAATATTTTTCTTGGGCCTGTGGCGGCCAGCAGTTTTGGTTTCAGCACATTGGTCCGAGAAGTGTTACGTCTGGTTAGGTTAGGTAAGGATATGTTTGGTTACGATTGCCGCGACTTTCGTGCTGTATGCTGCTGCTCGGATGATTTTTGCGCCCTTCTCTGCTCTAACCTGTTCTGCTTGGTTTTGTGTAGGCCTGCAATAGTGGTCTCGTCGCGTTAGGTTGGATTATGTTGCGTTCGGTTATGTTACGTTTGGCTAGGTTATGACAGGGTAGATTCGACTTTGGTCCTTTACACTGTTATTCGGTGGACGTCTGTGACCTACTGTGCTCTAATACGCTCTGCTTCGTTCCGGGGGGGGGGCAAGTGTGGTGCCCGAGGTCTCTGTGTTGAAATAGAATACGTTTGGTTGTGTTACGTTAGTATAGGTTAGGTATGGACAGCATCGACATTTCTGCTATAGACTACGGTTCTATGAATTTCTGCGCTCTACTCTCCCCTAACATGTCTTGCTGTCTTTGGGGAGGCCAGCATCAGCGGCAGCGTCTCGATAGGTAATGTCAGATTACATTAGGTTAAGTTAGGTTTGGTCAGTTTCGGTTAGGATAGCTAAGACCTTTGCGCTGCACACTGCAATGCGGTGGATTACTGCCGTCTGTTGTGCTCTAGTATATTCTGCTTTGCGCTGTGGAGGCCAGCTACAGCGGTCTCCTCACGTATGGTTGGGTATGGTTACCTTTGTCTCCGCTACTTTGGTCAGGTTAGGACTTAATAGCTTTGACTTCTGTGCTATACAATGCTATTCGTTGGGTTTCTGCACTTTACATTGCTCTATTGCCCTCTGCTTGTCCCTAAGGGCGCCAGAAATTGTCGTCGTTGCCGGTTAGCTTAGGTTAGGTTACGTTTGGTTACGTTCGGTTAGGCTAAGTTTCGTTATGATTGCTTCGACTTTCGTGCTAAATACTGTTATTCGGTGGATTTCTGCGCTCTACTGTGTCCTACTATATTCTGCTTGGCCCTGGTGTGGCCCGCAACAATGCTGTCGGCACGTTGGATTGAGTTGTGTTACGTTTAATAATGTGACGTTTGGTTATGTTAGAATAGGCTAGCTTTGACTATTGTGCTATACACTGCTTTTTGTCGGTTTCCTGCGCTGTTCTTTGCGATGCCATATTTTGCTTGGCCCCGGCGATGCTAGCAACCGTGGTCGCTACACGTTATATTGGGTTAGGCTGCGTTTGGTTAGGTTACGTTAGACTGTGTTGGGCTTGGATAGCTTTGCCTCTTCCGCCATCCACTGCGGTTCAATGGATCTCTGAGATCTTCTTTCCTCTACCACGTTCTGCCCGGCTCTGCGGAGGCCAGCAGTAGCGGTCGCGGGAAGTTATGTAGAGATAGGTTACGTTTGGTTATGCTACTATTGGTTAAGTTAGGACAGGATAGCTTTGGATTTGAGCCGTCCATTGCTATTCGGTGGATACCTGCGCTCTACGGTGCCTCAGTTCGTTCTGGTTGGTTCTGAAGAGGCCAGCAATAGTGGTGTAGAGCATTTAAGTGGAGTAAAGTTGCGTTAGGTTATGCTGCATTTGGTTAGGTTAAGCCAGGGCAACTTTGACTTTTGTGCTATACACTGCAGTTCCGTGGATTTCTGTTCTCTACTGTGGTCTAATATGCTCTACTTTGCAATGGGGAGGCCAGAAACTGTGGCCGCGGCGCATTATGTTGAATTATGTTACGTGTGGCTATTTCATATTTGTTTGGGTTGTGTTAGTGTAGCTTTGACTTTTCTGTTATAAACTGGATTGCGTTGGACTTGTGCGCCCTACTACGCTCAGGTACATTCTGCTTGACCCTGTGGAGGCCAGCAACACTGGTCGCTTCACTATAGGCTGAGTCTGAATACGTTCGTGTAGGTTAGATCAAGTTGGGTTAGGTTAGGGTATCTTTGTCTCTTGTGCTCAGCACAGATATCCAATGGATCTCCGTGCTCTACTGTGCTCTGTCACATTCTGCTTCTCTCTGGGGACGCCTGCAGTAGTGGTCGCGGCACGTTAGGTTGAGGTATATTTCGTTCGGTTAGGTTAGGTTAGGTTAGGTTTGGTCAGGATATCTTTGAGCCTTGGGCTATTCACTGCAATGCGGTAGATTTCTGCGTTCTACTGTTCTTTGGCACATTCTGATTGGCTGTGCGGCGGACAGCAAAATGGGTCTGAACACGTTAGGTTAGGTTAAGATACGTTTGTGTATGTTACGATTGGTTAGGTTAGGCTAGGATACCTTTGACTTTTGTGCTTTACACAGCATTGCGGCGGATTTCTGCGCTCTACTGTGCTCTAGGTCATTCTGCTTGGCTCTGAGGAGGCCAGAAACGGTGGTCTGGCCACGTCTGGTTTTGATACGTTACGTTTGGTTATGTTACGCTTGGTTGGGTTAGGGCAGGGTAGATCTGCCTTTTCTGCAATACACTGCTATGCTGTGGATTTCTGCGCAATGCCGCGCTCTAATAAGCTCTGTCTGGCTCTGGGGATGCCAGCAAATGTGGTCTCGCCACGTTAATTTAAGTTTGGTTATGCTTGGTTATGTTACGTTTTGTTAGATAGGAGAGGTTAGCGTTGATTTTTGTGCCATATTCCGCTATTCGATGTACTTCTTCACTACTCTGAGCTCTAATATGCTCTGCTTGGCTGTGCGGTGGCCAGCATTAATGGTACCGACGTATTATGATGAGTTAGGCTTCGTAAGGTTGGGTCAGGTTAGGTGAGGCTAGGTTAGGATATTTTGACTTTTGTGCTTTACACGGCAATGTGGCGGATTTCCGCGCTCTACTTTGCTCCAGAATATTCTGGTTGGCTCTGTCGAAGTCAGAAGTAGTGGTCTCTGCGCGATAGGTTGATTTACGCTACGTTTGGTTAGGCTAGGTGTGGTTAGGTTTGTTAGGTAATATTTTTCTATTACGCTATCCGCTTCCAGTTGGTGGCCCCCTGCGCTACACAGTGCACTAGATAGGTAATATTTTTCTATTACGCTATCCGCTTCCAGTTGGTGGCCCCCTGCGCTACACAGTGCACGAGAATATTCTGATTTGCTCTGGAGATTCCAGCAGTTGTGGTCTCGGATCGTTCGTCTATGTTAGGACACTGTTTGATTAAATTACGATTGGAGTGGTTCGGAAAGGGTGGCTATGGCTTTTGTGCTAAACACTTCTATTCGGTGAACTACTTTGCTCTAGATAAACCTACTATACTCTACCCGAACCTGGGGAGGCCAACAATTGTGGTCTCGGCACGATAGGTATAATTAGGTTTTGTTTGGTTTGGTTAGGCTAGAATAGCTTTGACTTTTGCGCTACACACTGCTTCTGGTTGGACTTCTGCGCTCGACTGTGATCAAGCATGTGCTGCTTTGTTCTGTAGAGGACAAAAATTGTGACCGCTGCGCGATTGGTTGGTATATGTAACGTTTGTTTGGGTTAGATTTGTCTGGGTTAGGTTACGGTATGATTGACTTCTGAGCTGTACACTAGAATGCGGTGGACTTCTGAGATCTACTGTGCTCCAGTATGTTCTGCTTGACTATGGGGACGCCAGTAATAGTGGTCTCGGCGCATTAGATTGAGACGGGATATGTTTCGTTATGTCATTTTGGCTTAGGTTAGGTTCGCAAAGTTGCAACTTTTCAGCTACACACTGCGATTCTATGGGTTTCTGCTCCCTGCTCTCCTCTAATACGCTCTGATTGACCCTGAGGAGGCCAGCAACACTGGCCGCGGCACTTAGGTTTAGTTAGTTTTCTTTCGATCAGGATGGTTTAAGTAGGTTTAGGCTAGTATAGCTTTGACTTTTGTGCTGGGCACAGATATTCTGTGGACTTCTGTGCTCTACTGCGCTCTACCGTATTCCGCTTGTCTCTGGGGACGCCAGCATCAGTGGTAGCTTCACGTTAGGTTGAGTTAGGTTACGCCTTGTTATGTTACGATTGCATAGGTTGGGAGGGGGTAGCTTTGACCCTTGCACTGTAAGCTACTGTTCGGTGGATTTATTCTCACCACAGCGTTCCAATAAGCTCTGCTACGCTCTGGCGGGGCAAGAAATAGTGGTCTTCGCACGGTTGGCTGATTCTCTCTACGTTTGGTCTGGTTACGTTGGTTTAGGTCAGGATTGCATAGCTTTCACTTTCGTGGTATTCACCGTTCTTTGGTGCCTCTCTGTGCTCTACTGTGCTCTAGTATATCCTGCTTGGCTCTGGGGATTCCAGCAGCGGTGGTCTCGGCACGTTGGGTTAAGATATGTTACGATTTGTTAGGTTTGGGGATGTTAGCTTCGACTTTTGTGATATACACCGCTGTTCGGCGAATTTCGGCGCTCCACTGTGATCTGATATGCCAAGTCTGGCTCTGGGAAAGACGGCAATAGTGACGTCGGCATGTTAGGTTGTGCCATGTTACGTTCTGTTGGGTTACGTTTGTATAGGTTAGGTTCAGATAGCTCTGACTTTCTTAGGATGGACTGTTATTCGGTGGATTCCTGCGATCTACTGTACTCTATTATACAGTGTGCAACTCTGCGGATGCCAGAAATAAGGGGAGCTGCACGTTAGGTTAGGTTAGGCTACGTTCGCATATGTAACGTTTTGCTAGGTTAGGAGAGGTTAGCTACGACTATTGCTCTATGCACTGCTATACGGCGGACTTGGGCGCTCCAATGTTACCTGATATGCTAAGCATGGCTATGGGAAAGACAGCAATAGTCGTCTTGGCACGTTACGCTGCGTTAGGCATCGTTTGTTTGGGTTAGGTTGGGCCGGGGTATGTTACGGTATCTCAGGCTCTTGTGCAATACACTGAAACGCCGCTGATACATGTGATCCGCTGTTCTGTAGTATATTCTGCGTGGTCCTGGGGACGTCAGCAATAGTGTTGTAGGGCAGATAGGTGGAGATAGGTTTCGTTTGGTTATTTTATGTTGGTTTAGGTTACGGCAGGGCAGCTTTGACCTTTGTGCTATACTCTGCTATTCGTTGGGTTTCTACACCCTACTCTAATCTAATACGCTCTGCCTTGGTCTGGGTAGGTCAAAAACTGTGGCTGCGGCGCGTTAAGTATGGTTAGGTTACGTTAAGATAGGTTAGGTTTGTTTGGGTTAGAATAGGATATCAATGACCTCTGTGTTGTAAACTGAATTGCGGTGGATTTCTGCGCTCTACTGTGCTCTAGTATATTCTGCTTGGCTCTGGGGAGGGCAGCTATAGTGGTGTAGGTCGGTTAGGTGGTGTTAGGTTAGGTTAGGGTAGGTTGGGCCAGGACAGTTTCGGTTTTTGTGCTGTATACCGCTATTCGACGGGTTTCTACGCTCTACTGTGATCTAATCAGTTCTGTTTTGATCTGCGGAGCACAGAAAATGTGGCTGCGGCGCGTTACGCACGGTTTCGTTACGCTTGGTTTGGTTAGCTTTGTTTGGGATAGGTTAGGGTATCTTTGACTTTTGTGCTGTTCACTGGTGTGCGGTGCACTTGTGCGCTCTACTGTGCTCTTGTGTGCTCTGCTTGGCTCTGGGGAAGACAGTAACAGTCGTCTGGGCGCATTAGGTTGAGATAGGATACGTTTGGTCGGGTTGGGTTGTTTCGGGTTAGGTTAGTATTTCTTTTACTTTTGTGCTCAACACAGCCATCCTATGGACCTTTGGTAACAGCTGTACTCTAATATGGTCCGCTAAGTACTTGGGAGGTAAAAAATAATGTTCTCTGCACGTATCGTTCAGTTAGAATGCGTTTAAATATATTACGTTTGGATAGATTTGGACAGGACAGCTTTGACTTTTGGGCTATACAATGCTACTCGTCTGATTTATGCCCTCTACAGTGCTCTAGTATCAGCAGGTTGGCTCTGCGGATGTCAGCAATAATGGTGTAGCGCGGTTAGGTAGAGTTTTGTTACGTTTGGTTATGCCACGATTGGTTAGGGTAGGTGAGGACACATTTAATTTATGTGCTATACGCTGCTATTCAACGGATTTCTGTGCTCCATCGTGATCTAATACGCACTACCTTGCTCTGGGGAGGCCAAAAACTGTGGCAGCGTCGCGTTATGTATGGTTAGGTTACGTTAAGATAGGTTAGGTTTGTTTGGGTTATCTTCGGACTTTAGGATACCTTCGACTTTTGTGCCCTACACTGCTATACAATGGGCTTTTAGGCTCTACTATGCTCTACCATATTCTGCTATTCCATGGGGTGCCGGAAATAGTGGTTGCGGCACGTTAGGTTCGGTTATGTTATGTTTGCTTATGTTAGCCTTGGTTAGGTTTGGACAGGAAATCCCCCACTTTTGTGCTGCACACAGCTCCTCATCGTATTTCTACGCTCCACATTCCTCTACTATACCCTGCCCGACTCCGGGGAGTCCAGTAATAGTGGTCGCGTCACGTTAGTTTTATTTAGGCTACGTTTGGTTATGTTACGATTGTTTAAGTTAGGAGAGGTTAGATTTGAATTATGTGCCATACATTGATATTCGGGGAAATACGGCGCTCCACTGTGATCTGGTATGTTCAGCTTGCCCCTGGGAAAGACATCTATAGTGGCCTTCACCCGCTATGCTGAGATAAGCAACGTTCGTCTGGGTTAGGTTATGCCAGGTTACGTTAGGATGCCTTCGACATTTTCGCTGTACACTGATACGCCGCGGACGTCTGTAATCTTCTGTACTCTAGTATACTCAGCTTGGCCCTGGAAGGCCAGCAGTTGTGGTATCGGCTCGATAGGTTGAGATAGGCGACGCTTGGTTATGTTGGGTGAGGTCAGGTTAGGTTATGATACCTTTGACTCTTGTGGTGTACACTGCATTGCGGAGGATTTCTGCGGTCTACATTTCTCTAGTATACTCTGCTTGACCCTGGCGACGACAGCAATAGCGGTCGCGCCGGTTATGTTGGGTTTTGCTACGTTTGGTTAGGTAATGTTAGTTGGGTTCGGTTTGTATAGCTTTGACTCTTCCGCTATTCACTGCTATTCCATGAACTTCTGCGCTCCATTGACCTCTATTAAATTCTGCTTGGCTCTTGGAGGCCGGCAATAGTGTTCGCGGCACGATAGGATGTGATATGTTACGTTTGGCTCTGTCAAGATTGGTTAGGTTAGGGCAGGGTAGAGTTGACTTATGTGCTGTAGACA
Organism: Eufriesea mexicana; assembly: GCF_001483705.2. Classification (NCBI taxonomy): domain Eukaryota; kingdom Metazoa; phylum Arthropoda; class Insecta; order Hymenoptera; family Apidae; genus Eufriesea; species Eufriesea mexicana. The sequence goes on along the minus strand of NW_016908252.1, from coordinate 61,767 downwards.
GCTATTCGGTTGACTTCTGCGCTGTACTCTGCCTTAGTATGTTCTCCTTTGCTCTGGGGAGGCGAGCAATAGTGTTCTCTGCAAGTTATTTTGATTTCTTTACGTTCGGGTATGTCACGCTTGACTGGGTGAGGATATGGTAGCACCGACTCTAGTGGTGTACACTGCGATTCCATGGATTTCTACGTTCTACTCTACTCTAATATATTCCGGCCAGCTCTATGGAGGACAGGTAATAGATTTGTCGTCACATATGATTGAGTTACGTTTCGCTTCGTTGCGTTACGTTTGGTTACGTTAGGATAGGATACATTCGACTTTTCTGCTATACGCTGGTACACTATGGGATCTGGGCGCCCTGCAGGCCAGAAACTGTAGTCGCGACATGTTAGGTTGGGTTTGGTTACGTTCGTCCGCGTTAGGTTTGGATTGGTTTGCTGAGGATAGAGGTCACTATTGCTGACAACCACAGAGCAAGGCAGAATAAACTAGAGCACAGTGGAGCGTAGAAATCCGCCGCACTGAGGTGTAAAACACAAAGGTCGTGGGTACACTAACCTGGCCGGACATATCCTCACCTAAGCAAAGGCAGCCTAACTCAACCTAACGTACCGAGGCCACTACCGCCGGCCTCCCCAGAGTCATGCAGAACATATTTGAGCACAGTAAGGCGCAGAAATTCAACCAACAGCTGTGTATAGCACAGAAGTCAAAGATATCCTCTCATACCGTATCAAAACGTAGTACAACCGAACGCAACCTAACTTAAACAAACGAGCCGAAATCACTATTGCTGGCCACCCAATAGCCACACAGAATATACCAGAGCACAGTAGAGCGCAGAAAGCCGCCGAATGGAAGTGTATAGCACAATAGTCAAAGATATCCTAACCTAACCTGCCCTAACCTAATGTAACGAAACGTAGAGTAACTAAACTTAACGAGCCGAGACATCAACTGCTGGCCTCCACAGCGCCAAGCAGAGCATATAAGAGGAGAGCAGATCGAAGAGGCACATAGAATGGCAATGTGCATCACGAAAGCCAAAGATATCCCAACCTAACCCAAACAAACCTAACCTAACCAAACGTAGCCTAACCCACCCTAACGCGCCGCGGCGACCATTTACGGAATTCCCAGATCAAAGCAGGGAATATTAGATCGCTGTAGAGAGCAGAAATACACCGGATAGCAGTATATAGATCAAAAGTCTGATCTAACCTAACCAAACGTAACCAAACCTTACCTAGCCAAACGTAACACAACTCAACCTAACGTGCCGAGAGCACTACCCTTGGCGACCACACAGACAAGCAGAGTGCGATAGCGCTCCGAAGAGTGAAGAAGTCCACAGAACAACCGTCAGTCGCACAGAAATCAAAGCTACTCTACCCTAACGTAACGTAACCTAAGAAACGTATTCTACCTCAACCTAACGTACCGCGAACACATAATATTTCTGGCCTCCCTAGAGCTATGAAGGGCATACTGAAGCACAGCAGAGAGAAGGAAACAACGGAAGGACGGTGCACAGCACGAAAGTCACAGCCATCCTATCCATACTTTAGCCAACCTAACCCATTCAATCGTAACATGGCGCAACCTGTAGTGCCTCGACGCCCATTGCTGGCCTCCCGAGAGTCGAGCAAAGTATAGTAGAGCAATGTAGAGCGCAGAAATCGGCCGGGGTCCTGTGCACAGCACAAAAGTCTAAGCTACCCTATCCCTACCTAACCAAACGGAACATAACTCAGACTAACGACACTAGGCCATTATTTCTCGCTACCCCATCGTCAAGGAGAATATACTAGAGTGGAGTGGATCGCAGAACTCCATTAAACGGTAGTTTGTAACAGAAATGTGAAAGACATCCAAGCCTAACCCAAAGCAATCTATCCGAGCCAAAAGTGACATATCTCAACCGAACGCGCCGGGACCAATAACGCTGCCCTCCTCAGAGCGAAGCAGAACATATTAGAGGAGAGTACATCGCTGAAATCCACAGAATCGCAATGCGTAGCGCGATAGTCGAAGCTACAATATCCTAATATAGCCAAACATAGCATAGCCGAACGTAGCATAGATATAACTGACGTGCCGAGGCGACCATTGATTGCCCCTCCATATCCAAGCAGAATATACCAGAGCAAAGTACAGCCGAGTAATACACCGCACTGCAGGGTATAGCACAAAAGTCAAAGGTACCCTATCCTAATCCTAACTAACACACCTAACATGATATAGAAGAACACAACATTGGGGGGGGGGTATAAATATTGGTCGTGTCACGTTACGTTGAGCTGTGTTACTTTCGGTAAGTTTAGATTAGTTTGGCTTAAGGTACGGTAGCCCTGGCTTTTCTGCAATACACTGCTATTCCAGGGATTCCTGCTATCCGTTCTCCTCTAATATGTTCTTCTGGGCGCCCTGCAGGCCAGAAACTGTAGTCGCGACATGTTAGGTTGGGTTTGGTTACGTTCGTCCGCGTTAGGTTTGGATTGGTTTGCTGAGGATAGAGGTCACTATTGCTGACAACCACAGAGCAAGGCAGAATAAACTAGAGCACAGTGGAGCGTAGAAATCCGCCGCACTGAGGTGTAAAACACAAAGGTCGTGGGTACACTAACCTGGCCGGACATATCCTCACCTAAGCAAAGGCAGCCTAACTCAACCTAACGTACCGAGGCCACTACCGCCGGCCTCCCCAGAGTCATGCAGAACATATTTGAGCACAGTAAGGCGCAGAAATTCAACCAACAGCTGTGTATAGCACAGAAGTCAAAGATATCCTCTCATACCGTATCAAAACGTAGTACAACCGAACGCAACCTAACTTAAACAAACGAGCCGAAATCACTATTGCTGGCCACCCAATAGCCACACAGAATATACCAGAGCACAGTAGAGCGCAGAAAGCCGCCGAATGGAAGTGTATAGCACAATAGTCAAAGATATCCTAACCTAACCTGCCCTAACCTAATGTAACGAAACGTAGAGTAACTAAACTTAACGAGCCGAGACATCAACTGCTGGCCTCCACAGCGCCAAGCAGAGCATATAAGAGGAGAGCAGATCGAAGAGGCACATAGAATGGCAATGTGCATCACGAAAGCCAAAGATATCCCAACCTAACCCAAACAAACCTAACCTAACCAAACGTAGCCTAACCCACCCTAACGCGCCGCGGCGACCATTTACGGAATTCCCAGATCAAAGCAGGGAATATTAGATCGCTGTAGAGAGCAGAAATACACCGGATAGCAGTATATAGATCAAAAGTCTGATCTAACCTAACCAAACGTAACCAAACCTTACCTAGCCAAACGTAACACAACTCAACCTAACGTGCCGAGAGCACTACCCTTGGCGACCACACAGACAAGCAGAGTGCGATAGCGCTCCGAAGAGTGAAGAAGTCCACAGAACAACCGTCAGTCGCACAGAAATCAAAGCTACTCTACCCTAACGTAACGTAACCTAAGAAACGTATTCTACCTCAACCTAACGTACCGCGAACACATAATATTTCTGGCCTCCCTAGAGCTATGAAGGGCATACTGAAGCACAGCAGAGAGAAGGAAACAACGGAAGGACGGTGCACAGCACGAAAGTCACAGCCATCCTATCCATACTTTAGCCAACCTAACCCATTCAATCGTAACATGGCGCAACCTGTAGTGCCTCGACGCCCATTGCTGGCCTCCCGAGAGTCGAGCAAAGTATAGTAGAGCAATGTAGAGCGCAGAAATCGGCCGGGGTCCTGTGCACAGCACAAAAGTCTAAGCTACCCTATCCCTACCTAACCAAACGGAACATAACTCAGACTAACGACACTAGGCCATTATTTCTCGCTACCCCATCGTCAAGGAGAATATACTAGAGTGGAGTGGATCGCAGAACTCCATTAAACGGTAGTTTGTAACAGAAATGTGAAAGACATCCAAGCCTAACCCAAAGCAATCTATCCGAGCCAAAAGTGACATATCTCAACCGAACGCGCCGGGACCAATAACGCTGCCCTCCTCAGAGCGAAGCAGAACATATTAGAGGAGAGTACATCGCTGAAATCCACAGAATCGCAATGCGTAGCGCGATAGTCGAAGCTACAATATCCTAATATAGCCAAACATAGCATAGCCGAACGTAGCATAGATATAACTGACGTGCCGAGGCGACCATTGATTGCCCCTCCATATCCAAGCAGAATATACCAGAGCAAAGTACAGCCGAGTAATACACCGCACTGCAGGGTATAGCACAAAAGTCAAAGGTACCCTATCCTAATCCTAACTAACACACCTAACATGATATAGAAGAACACAACATAACGTGCCGCGACCACCATTGCTGGCCTCCTGGGAGACGAGCAGGGTATAGCAGAGCAGTGTAGAGCGCACAAAATCACTGAACAGGAGTGTACAGCATGGATGTCAAAGCTGTCCTCTACTAACCTAACAAAACGAAACACAAGCATACAAAACGTACCACAGCCTAACGTGCCGAGACACACTACAGCTGGCCTCCACAAACACAAGCAGAATTTACTAGAGCTCAGTAGATCGTAGAAATCCACCGCATAGCAGTTTATAGCACAAAAGTCACAGCTATCCCAACCGAACTTATCCAAACCCAAGCAAACCAAACGTAGCATAGCTGAACCAAACGTGCCACGACCAGAGTTGATGTCCTCCCCAAGCCAAGCAGAGCACATTGGAGCACAGTAGAGCCCAAAAATCCACCGAATAGCAGTGTACAGCGCAAAAGGCAATGCTATCCTATCCTAACATGACCACACCTTACACAACCATACGTGGCATAACAAAGCCTATCGTGAGGCGGCCACCATTCCTGGCGTCCCCGGAGACAAGCAGAGTGTTACAGCGCACTGTAGAGAGCAGAAGTCCAGAGAGCAGCAGGGTGTATCACAAAAGTCAAAGATGCACCAACATAACCAAGCATAACCTAACCTGACCAAACGGAATATAACTCCACCTAACGCGCAGCGGCCACTATTGCTGACATCCACAGGGCCAAGCAGATTTGAGTAGAGCACCGCAGAGGGCAGGTATTCACCGAAAAACAGTGTATAGCACGTAAGTCGTAGCTACCCGTACCGAACATAGCCTAATCTAACCTCACCAACCGTAACACAACTCAACCTAGCGTGCCGCGACCTCTATTTCTGGCCTCCCGTGGGTCGAGCGGAGTATAGTAGAGCAGCGTAGAGCGCAGAAGTACCCCGAATGACAGTGCACAGCACAAAAGTCAAAGCTATCCTATCTAAACCACCCAAAGGTAACGTAACATAACGCAACATTGCTTAAACTATCGTCCCGAAACCACTGATACTGGCATCCCCAGAGCCAAGCAGAATATAGTAGAGCATTGTAGAGAGAAGAAAGCCACCAAACAGCAATGTATAGCACAAAGGTGAAAGATATCCAGACCTAACCATAGGTAAATTAACCGAATCAAACGTAGAATAGCAAAAGCTATCGTGCTGAGACCGCCATGACTGCCCCCCCCCCCGAGCCAAACAGAACATATCGTAGGATAATATCGCGCAGAAATACATGGAAACGCTGTGCATGGCAAAGTAGTCGAAACTACGCTATCCTAACGTAACCAAACGTAACATAACCGAGCATAGCCTACCTGAACCAAACGTGCCGGGATCATTATTGGTTGCCCCTCCAGAGCCAAGCAGAGTGTACTATAGTAGAGTAGGTCGTAGTAATACACAGCATTGCAGAGTATAGCAGAAAAGTCAATTATATCTAAACCTAACCCGAGCAAACAGAGCCAAACCCGACGTAGGCAAGCTCAAAGTAACGTGCCGAGACCACTGTTGCTGACCACCGGAGAGTCGAGCAGAGAATAGTAGAGCTACATATTGCGCAGAAATCCACCGAATAGCAGTGTATAGCACAAGAGTCATAGCGACCATGTCCTAACCTAACCAAACGTAACACAAGCGAACGTAACATAACACAACCTAACGTGCCCAGACCGCTATTGCTAACCACCACAGGGAAAAGAGGGCTATAGTAGAACACAGTAGAGGGCAGAAATCCGCCGCACCGACGCGTACAGTACAAATGTCGAAGATACCCTTACCTCACCGGCCAAAACCTATCATAACCACACGCAGCGTAACCCAAACTAACGTGCCGAGACTACTATTGCCGGCCTCGACAGCGTCTAGTGGAGCGTATTAAGGCACAGTAGAGCGCAGAAGTCGACCGACTAGCAGTGTATAGTACAGAGGTCCACGCTGTCCTGTCCTCACCAAACCAAGCGTAACATAACCAAGCGCAACATAACTCAAACTAACATGCCGACAACAATACTGCTGGCCTCCCCATAGCCAAGCAGAATATACTATAGCACAGTGGAGCGTAGAAACCCACAGAATAGCAGTGTATAGCACGAATGTCAAGGCCATTCTTACCAAACTTGATCTAGCCTAACTTAGCGAAACGGAAACTGTCACAGACAAACGTGTCACGACCGCTGTTGCTGGACACCCCTGACTCAAGTAGATGCCAGTAGAGCAATGAAGGGCGCAGAAATCCGTTGAATAGCAGGGTATAGCAAAAAAGTCCAGGTTACCCTATCCTAACCTAAATAAGCTTTTCCTGGCCAAATGTAACATAGGTCAACCTAACGCGACGAGAGTACAATTTCAGCCCTCCCCAGCGCCAAGCAGAGCTTATTAGAGGAAAGGAGAGCGCATATGTCCATAGAATGGCAGTGTCAAGCAGGAAAGTCGGAGACACCCTAACCTAACCCTAATAAACCTAACCTTACCAAACGTAACTTAACACAGCCTGACGCGCCGTGGCCACAAATTCTAGCATTCCCGGATCAAAGCAGAGAATATTAGATCGCATTAGAGGCAGAAATACAATGAATAGCAGTGTATAGCGCAAAAGTCAAATCTATCCTATCCTAAACTAGACAAACGTAAAGCAACCAAATGCAACCTAAAACAGACTAACGTGTCGGAACCAATGCTGCCGTCATACCCATAGCCAAGAAAAATATACTACAGCACAGCGGAGCGCAGAAATCCACCATGTAGCAGTGTGTCGCACAAACGTCAAAGCCACCCTAACCAAGCTTAACCTAACCTAACCAGACAGAACGTAACATAACTTAACCGAAATTGTCGAGACCAGTATTGCTGGCCTCCCCAGGGCCATCAAAGCATATTAGTGCAGAGTGGAGAGCAGAAACACACCGATTAGCAGTGTATGGCACAAATGTCAAAGCTTTCCTACCCTAACCTAGCCAAACGTAGCATAATCTATATATCGTGGCAATACTGTCGTTGCAGGCCGCTCCAGAGCCAAGCAGAGCATATTGGAGCAATGTTGGGCTGTGAAATACAACGAACAGCAGTGTATAGCATAAATGCCAATGCTATCCTAACCTATCCTATCCAAACGTGACATAACCGAGCGTAATCCAACTCAAACTTACGTGCCGAGACCAACACTGCTGCCGTCCCCAAAGGCAAGCAGAGCATGCTAGAGCATAGTAAAGCGCAGAAATCCACCGAATTGCGGCGCATTGCACAAAAGTAATAGCTATTCTAACCAAACCTGTCCTAACATAACCTAACCGAACGCAGCTTAACACGACCTAACATGCCGCGGCCACCATTTCTGGCCTGCCGGGAGCAAAGCTGAGAATATTAAGGCACAGTGGAGCGGAGAAATCCACCGAAAGTCAGTATGTAGCACAAAAGTCAATGGTACCCTATCCTAGCCTAACCAATCGTAACACCACCATGCGTAACCAAGCTCAACCTAACGTGCCCCACCACACAACGCTGGCCTTCCCAAGGCCAGGCAAAACATATTACAGGGTACCAGCGCGCAGATATCCATTGCATCGCAGTGCACAGCTGAAAAGGCAAAGATATCCAAACCTAATACAAACTGACGTAACCTACCTTGTTGTAAAGAACTCAACGTAACGTGCCGCGACCACAATTGCCAGCATCCCCAGGAACTAGTAGATTAGGGTGGAGCAGCGTGGAGGGCAGAAATCCGCCGAACGGCAGTGTATAGCGCAGAAATCTAAGCTATCCTCTAATAACCTAACCAATCCTAGCATGTACAAACGTAAATTAACACAACCTAACGATCAGCGACCGCCATTGCTGGCCTCCCCAAAATCGAGCAGCGTATAGTAGAGAATAGTAGGGGGCAGAAACCCACCGAATAGCAGTCTATGCCATGAAAGTCACAGCTATCCATACCTAACCCTAACAGACGTGACCTATTGCTGGCCTTCCCAGAGCCAAGCAGAATGCACTAGAGCAGAGTAGAGCGCAGAAGTCAACCGAAGAGCTGTGTATAACACAAAAGTCATGGACAGCCTAGCCTAACCTGACCAATCATGTCCTTACCAAACGTAGACTAACTAAACCTAACGAGACGAGTCAATCACTGCAGACCTCCCCATCGTCAAGCAGAACATATAAGGTGAGCGTGGAGTGCAGGTGTCCATATAATGGCAATGAATACCAGAATAGTCAAAGCTATCCTATTGTAACCCAGAATAACTTAACCCAACCAAACGTAGCCTAACTCTACCTGACGTGCCGAGGCCACTATTGCTGGCATCCTCTGAGCCGAGCGGAATATACTAGAATACAGTAGAGCGCAGTACTCCGACGCATTGCATTCTATGGCGCAAATGACAAAGATATCCTAACGTAACCTGTCCTAACCTAACCTTTCAGAACGTAGCCTAAGTAAACGTAACGTGCCGAGAATACCGTTGCTGGCATCCACAAAACGAAAGAGAGCATACTAGATCAATGTAGAGTGCAGATAACCACCGAAGAACAGTGCGAATCGCAAAAGTCGGAGCTATCCTCTCCTAACCGAATCAAACGTAACACAAGCAAACGTAGCTTAACTGATGATAGCGGGCCGAGACCACAATTACTGTCCTCGCCATGGTCGTGTAGATTATAGTAGAGCCTAGTAGAGCGCAGAAATGCGCCAAATAACAGTGCATACCATGAAAGCAGAGCTATCCAAGCCTACCCCAAACTGTCGTAACCCAACCCAACGTAGCGTAACTCAACCTGTCGTGTAATGACCACTAATGCCGGTCTACTCAGAGACGAGCAGAGTATAGCAGAGCAATATGGAGTAAAGAAGTCCACCAAATAGCTGCCTATAGCACAAGAATCGAAGCTATCCTCTCCTAGCGTAACCAATCGTAACATACTCGAACGTATCCTAATTAAACCTAACGTGCCAAGGACAATATTTCCGGTCTCCCAGAGCAAACCAGAGCAAATTACAGCGGAGTAGAGCCAGAAATCCACCGAATAGCAGTTTGAAGTACAAAAGCCAAAGCCATCCCCTCATAACCTAACCAACCGTACATAAACAAAGGTAACATAACTCAACCTTAGGTGCCGAGACCGCTATTGCTGGCCTCCGCAGAGCCAGGCAGAATTTGCTAGAGCACAGTAGGGCGTAGAAATCGACCGCATTGCAGTGAATATCGCAAAAGCCAAAGATACCCTGACCAAAACTATCCTAACCTAACACATCGGAACGAAACATAACTCTACCTAACGCGCCGTGAACACTATTGCTGGCATACGCAGAGTCGAGCAGAGTATAGAAGAGGACAGTAGAGCGCAGAAATCCACCGAACGACAGTCTACACCAAGAATGTCAAGGCTACCCGGACCTCACACAAACAAGCGTAACTTGACGTGCGTAGACCACTATTGCTGACCACTCCAGAGACAAGTAGAATAAGCTAGAGCACAGTATGGCCAGAAATCCGACGCATTGAAGGGTAAAGCGCAAAAGCCAATCTATCCTAACATAACCATCCCAAACCTAACATAACCAAACGTGACATAACCCAAGCTAGCTTGCCTACAACAATGTTGATGGCATTCCCATCGCCAAGAAGAATATATTAGGGCAGGGTAGAGCGCAGGAGTCCACAGACTGGAGTTATGTAGTACAAAAGCAGAAGATACCTTAACCTAGCCTGCCCTAAGTAAACCAAGACAAAGCTAACCTAACCCAACATTTCCTGCCGAGCCCCCTAATTCTGGCCTTCCCAAAGCCAGGCGGAGCATATTAGGGCAACGCGGAGCGCAGAAATCGATCGAACAACAGTGTACAGCACAAAAGTCAATGCCACCCTCTCCTAACCTAACCAATCGTAACATAACCAGACGGAACCTAACTCAACTTAACGTGCCGCCACCACTATTACTGGCCTCCAGAGTGTCATGCATGGTACAGCAAAGCAATGTACAGCGCAGAAACCCACCGAAGAGCAGTGTATGGCACGAAGGTCATGGTTACCCTATCCTAACATTGCCAAGCCGTACATAACCAATGGTAACTTAACTCCACCTAACCGAGCTACACCGCTATTGCTGACCGCCACAGAGCCGAGCAGGATATATTAGAGTACAGAGGACTGCGGAAATATGCGGCGTTACGGTGCAAGGCACAAGAGGCAAAGATATCCTAACCTGACATGACCTAACCAAAGCCAACCATACGTAGCACAACTAAGTATGACGTGCCGAGACCGCCATTGCTGTCTTTCACAGAACCAAGCTGAAAACATCAGGTCACAGTTTAGCGCAGAAATCCACCGAATAGCAGTGCGTAGCACAAAAGTGGAAGCTATCCTCTCATAGCCCAACCAATTGTAACATACCCAATCGCAACCTACCTCATTATAACGTGCAGCGACCACTATTGCTGGCCTCCAAAGGGCCAAGCAGAATATGCTGGAGCATAGTAGAGCGTAGGAATCGGCCGCATTGCAGTGAACAGCACAAAAGTCAAAGATATCCTCACCAAAGGTAACCAAACCTTTCCCAACCAAGAGTAACATAACTAAAATCGACGTGCCGCGACAACTATTGCTGGCGCCCCCAGAGACAAGCAGAGTATGGTACAGCGCAGTAGATCGCAGATGTCCATAGAATACTAGTGATAAGCACAATGGCCAACGCTATCCTAACCTAATCCAGCCTAACTTAAACTAACCAAACGCAACCGAACTCAACAAAACGTGCCGACGCCAATATCTCTAGCATCCGCAGAGCCAGGCAGAGCATATTAGAGCACAGTAGAGCGCTGAAAACCACCGAATAGCAGTGCGTGGCAAAAGTCGAAGCTACCCTCTCATGTCATTACCTAAGCTAACGTAACCTAACGTAAACTGACTCAAGCTGTTTTGCAACGGCTACACTTCCTGTCCCCCCAGAGACGAGCAGAGTATAGGAGAGCAATGTAGAGCGCAGAAATCCACCGAGTAAGAGGGCATAGCACAAAGGTGAAAGCTACCCTGTCCTAACCTAACTAATCGTAACGTAAACAAGCGTAACATAACTGAACCTAACGCACCGCGACAGCTATTTCTGGCCTCCTCAGAGTCTAGCAGGGTATAGTAGAGCAACGAAGAGCACAGGAATCCGCCGAATGGCAGTGTAAAGCGTCAAACTCAAGGTTATCCTGACACAACCTAGCCAAACTTAACATCACCATACGTAACACAAATCAGCATGACGTGCCTAGACCACTGTTGCAGGCCTCCCAGAGTAAAGCAGAACATACCAGGGCGGAGTAGAGAGCGGAAATCAACCGAATAGCAGTGTATAGTACGAAAGTCATAGCAATCCGGAGGTTGCATATCCTGACCTAACAAAACCTCACGTAACCTGACGCAACCTAACCTGCCAGAAGCACTATTACTGGCATCCCCAAAGCCGAGCAGAACATACTAGGGCACAGTACAGCGCAGAAACCTACATCATTGCAGTGTACCGCGCAGAAGTCGAAGAATGCCTAACCCAACTTAAACAAACGTAACCTAACCAAGCGCATCCTAGCACCACCTAACTCGCAGAGGCTGCTATTTCTGGCCACTCCAGAGCAAATCAGAGAATATCAGATTTCAGTGGAGCGAAGAAATCCATGGCGCTGATGTCTAAAGCACAAAGCGAAAGACATCCTATCCTAACCTGACCAAATCTAACCGAACCAAACGTTGACTATAACAATATAACGTGGCAAGACCACTATTGCTGCCTTTTCCAGAGCTAACCGAATATACCAGATCACAATATAGCGCCGAAGTCCACCAAATAGCAGTGTATATTACAGAAGACGGAGATATCCTTTCCGGGCTTAACCAATTGCGTCAGAACCAAACGCAACGTAACCGAACATAACGTGCACCGGCCATCATTTCTGGCATCCCCTGAGTCTAGCAGAGTATAGTAGAGCAATGTGGAGCCAAGATATCCAGCGAATAGCAGTGTATATCACAAAAGTGGAAGCAATCGTATCCTAACCTATTCAAACGTAATAAATCCAATCGTAAAATAAATTAACGTGACGTGCCGAGACCACCATGAATGGAATCCGCAGAACCAAGCAGGACACTCTAGGGGTCAGTAGAGCTCTGGAAGCCACCAAATAGCAGCGAAAAGCACAAATGACAGACATAATCCTACCTCACTAGACCTAACCTAACAAAGACGAACGCAGAATCAATAGACCTAATGAGCCGAGACCAATATACTGCCCTCCCAAACACAATGCAGAACTTATTAAAGGAGAGTAGAGCGCAGAAGTCCAAAGAATGGCAATGTATAGCAGAAGGGTCAAAGCCTTCTTAACCTAACGCAGACAAGCCTAACAACTAAACCTAACCTAACTCAACGTAACGTGCCGAGACCACTATTGCTGGCATCGCAGAGACAGGCAGAGCATATTATGGAATACTGTGGCGCAGAAATCCACCGCATAACAGCGTATAACGCAAAGTCTCATCTATCCCCTTCTAACCTTTCCAAACGTAACATAACCTAACGTAACGTAGCTTAACCTAACTTGCCGAGGCCACAATAGACGAGCTCCGCAGAGCCTAGCAGAATGGGCTGGTGCACAGGAGAGCGTAGAGATCTACCGCATTTCTGTGCATAGCAGAAGAGTCGAAGGCATCCTGACCAAACCTAACCTAATGTAACCAAACCAAACGTAACGTGTCACGATCAGAATTAGGTTACGTTTACGAGGTTCGGTTAGGAATAGTACGGTTCGGATAGCTCTGACCTTCGTCCATAGACAGCGTTTCTATGGATTTCTGAAATTTCCTGTCCTCTAATAAGTTCTGCTCGGCTCTGGGAAGGACAGCAATAGTGGTCACGGCACGTCAGGTTGAGATAGTTTACGTTAGGGTATGTTACGATTTGTTATGTTAGGACAGTGCATTGCATTGCCTTTCGCCTTTTTTGCTACACGCTGATATTCGGTGCATTTCTGCGCCGTAACGTGCTCTAATATTTGCTGCTTGGCTCTGGGGCGACCAGCAATTGTGGTCTCGGCACGATAGGTTGCGTCCTCATACGTTTGGTTAGTTGAGGTTGTCACATGTTCGGTTAGGACGGCTTTGACTTTCGTGCTATACACCGTTATTCGGAGGATTTCTGCGCTCTTCTGTTCTATACGACATTCTGCTAGGCATGGCGGGGCTGCAGTAGTTGTCTGGGCACGTTGGTATGAGTTATGTTACTTTTGGCAATGTGAAGGTTTGCTGAGATAGGATGCAGTAGTCTTGACTTTTGAGCTGTACATTGCTATTCGTTGGATTTCTGAGCTCTTCTGCGCTCCACTATATTCTCCTCGGCCCTGGTGCGGCCGGCAATAGTGTCCGCGGCACGTTATGCCGGAATACGCTAAGTTTGGTTACGTTACTGTGGCTTGGGTTTGGTTTGGGTAGCTTCGACTTTTCCTTTGCACACTGATATTGTATGGATTTCTGCGCTCTGCTCTCCTCCAATATGTTCTGCTCGGCTCTGAGGAAGGCAGCAGTAGTTGTCGCGGCACGTTTGGTTGAGCTCGGTTACGTTTGCTTATGTTACGGTTTGCCACGTTAGAAGAGGGTAAGCTTGACTTTTGCGCTATACAGTATTTTTCGGCGGGCTTCTGCGCTCTACTGTGCTCTAATATATTCTGCTTGGCCCTGTGGAGGTCAGGATATTGGTCGCGGCACGTTATTTTGTGTTACGCTAAGTTAGGTTAGATTAGGTTATGTTAGGTTAGTTTTGTTCAGGGTATCTTCGACATACGTACTGTACACCGCTATTAGGTGGGTTTCTGCGTTCCACTGTGGTCTACTGTATTCTGCTTGGCCCTGGCGAAGCCAGAAGTGCCGGCAGCGTCAGGCTATGCTGAGTTAGGCTACGTTTGGTTAAGTCACGTTGGTATGGGCTTGGTCTGGATAGCTTTGACTTTTCCGCTCTACAGCGCCGCTCTTCTCTACAACGTTTTGATCGGCTCTGAGGAGGACAGCAATAGAGGTCGCGGCAAGTTAGGTAGATTTAGATTACGTTTGGTTATGTTACAATTGGTTAAGTTTGGATAGGATATATATGACTTTTTGTGCTAAACACTGCAATTCGGTGGATAACTGCGATCTACTGTGATGTAGTATATTCTGCTTGGCTCTGGGGGGGGGCTGCAATAGCAGTCGCGATTCGTTAGGTTGAGCTCGGTTTCGTTCGGCTACGTTACGTTTGGATAGGTCCGGCAGGTGTAGCTTCGCCTTTTCTGCTGTACGCTGTTACTCGGTGGATTTCTGCGCTCTACTGTGCACTACTATAGTACGCTTGGCCATGGGAGGCCAGCAAAAATTGTCTCGGCGCGTTGTTTTGCGTCAAGATACGTTTGTTAATGTAACGATTGGTTATGTTAGGACAGGATAGCTTTGACTCTTGCGCCGTGCACTGCCATTTGGTGGATCTCTGCGTTCTACTATGCTCTAGTATTTTCTGTTTGGCACTGGAGTGGCCACAAGTAGTGACCACGCCTCGTCAGGTTTAGCTAGTCCACTTTTGGATAGCTTAGGTTAGGTCAGGTCAGGTTATGGTATTTTTGGCTTTTGTGCTTTACACTGCAATACGCCTGACTACTGCGCAATACTGTGCCCTGCTATAGTCTGAAACGCTCTGTGGAAGTCAGCAATAGTGGTCTAGGCACGTTACGTTTGGTTAAGCTACGTTTGGTTATATTACGTTTCGCTCGGTTAGGCTCGGACAGCTTTGACTCTTGCGCTATACACTGCAATGTGGTCGATTACGCCACTCTACTGAGCTCTAATATGGTCCGCTTGTCTCTGGGGAGGCCATAAATAATCGTCTCGTCACGTTAGGTGCTGTTAGGCTACGTTCGGTAATGTTACGCTGTGTTCGATTAGGATAGGGTAGCTCCCATTTATGTCCTATACACAGTTACTCGGTGGATTTTAGGTCCCCACTCTGATCTGATATGCTCCGTCATTCCCCGGGGATGCCAGCAACAATGTCCGCAGTACGTTGGATTGAGTTAGAATACCTTTGGCTACGTTATGTTCGGTTGGGTCAGGTTCGGACAACTCTAACTTCCTTGCTATACACTGTCATTTTCTAGATTTCTCCGATCTACTGCCCTCTAACATGTTCTGCGTGGCTCTGTTGATGCCAGCAAGAATGATCTCGGCACGTAAGTTCGAGTTATGTTACGGTCGCTTATGTTAAGTTTGGTAAGATAAGACAGGGTTGCTTTGCGTTTTGTGCAATACACTGCGATCTTATGGATTTATGCGCTCTGCTCTCCTCAAATATGTTCAGCTGGCTCTGGTGAAGGCAGCAATATTGGTCTCGGCACGCAATGTTGAAGTAAGTTACGTTTAGTTACGTTACGTTCGGTTAGGTTAGGGAAGGGTTGCTTTGGCTATTTTGCTATACTGTGCTTTTCGTTGGAGTTCTGCGATCAACTGAGCTCTAATATGTTCCGCTCTGCTCTGTGAAGGCCAGTAATAGTGGTCTCGGCATTCTAGGTTGGGTGATGCTTCGTTTAGTTGCGTTGGGTTTGGTTTGGCTTGGTTGTAATAGCGCTGACTATTGCGCTATTCACTGCTATTTGGTAGATTTCTGTGATCTACTCTGCTTTAATATGCTCTGCTTACTCTAGAGAGGCCAAGAATGGCGCCCACGGCACGATAGGTTGTATTAGATTAAGTTTGACTCGGTAACGTTAGTCTTGGTTAGGTTCTGATTGCGTCGACCTTTCTTCCGTGGACTGCATTTCTATTCACTTCTGCGACCTATTCTATCCTAGTATGTCCTACTCGGCTCTGGGGAGGCCAGCAATAGTGGTAGCGGCACGTTAGGTAAAGTTAGATTACGCTCGGCTATGTTAGGACAGGCTAAGTTTGGCTAGAATGGCTTTGATTCTTGTGCTATACACTGCCTTTCAGTGTATGTGTGCCCTCTACATTGCTGTACTGCACTCTTTTCTTCTCTCGGGTGTTTAGAAATAATGGTCCTGGCACGTTGGTTTGAGTTATGTTACGCTTATCCATGTTAGGTTGTGAGACGTTAGGTTAGGATTTCTCCGACCATTGTGTTATACAATGCAACGCAGCGGATTTCTGTGCCCTACTGTGCTCCAGTAAATTCTGCTAAGCTCAGTGGAGGCCAGCAGTGGTGGTCTCGGCTCGTCAGGTTGTGTTAGGTTACGCTCGAATTGGTTAACTTAGTTTAAGTTTTGCTACGATTGCTTTGACTTTCGAGCTACATGCTGATGCTCGTTGGATTTCTGGGATCTACTGAGCTCGAATGTGCTCTGCTTGGCTATGGGGTGGACAGCAGCGGTGGCCTCGGCACGATAGGTTCAGTTATTTTACATTTGGTTAAGCTTGGATGGAGTAGCTTTGACCGTGTGCGCAGCACTGCTACTCTGTCACTTTCTTCGCACTGCATCGATCTACCATACCCTGCTTGACTCTGGGGTGTCCAGCAGTAGTGGTAGTGGCACGATACGTTGAGTTAGGTTACTCCTGCTATGGTTAGGTTATGTCAAGTTAGGTTAAGTTTGGCTATGGTAGCTTTGCCTTTCGCATTATACACAGTTTTTCGGTGGATTTCTGCACTCTTCTGTGCTCTACAATATTCTGTTTGTCTCAGTGGTAGCCAGCAACTGTGGTTGCGGCAAGTCAGGTAGAGCTAGATTACGTATGGTTAAGTTAGGTTATGTCAGGTTAGGTTAGGATAGCTTTGACACTCGGCGACTATTTGGCGGTGCGCACGATCGGGTATACAGGACGATACTAGACCGTCGCGCGGTGGAATAACTGCGGGGACCCACAGGGATCGTTACTCGTGCCGGTACCCTCGTACATGGCGTACGACTCCGTGTCGCGTACTCCCCTCCGCCGTGGACTGATACCGACGTGTTACGCAGACGACATGCTGGTGGTGGTCGCCGTATCGATCTGGGAGCAGGCCGCGCTGCGCGCGGATGGCGGCTGGCCTTCGTCGCGTAGAGCATCCGGTGGCTGTGTCTTAGCCTTTCCCCCGAGAAGACCGACGACGTGTGGCTATGCCATCGGTCCGTGGAAAGCCGCCGCAGTGTGGGATGCGCGTGGGAATGCCGTGTTCGAGGTTCGGGACCGGATGAAGTGCCTCAGTCTCATACTCGGCAGACACTGAATGTTCGACGAGCATTTCCTTGCACTGCAATCACGCCTGGAGGAGGTAGCGGGGGCGCCGTGACGCCTGCTCCTCTCCCTGGGTGGACCATACGGGAGGGTGCGGCGCCTCTGCACCGGACTCGTTCGGTCGGTGGCCCTTTACGAGGATCAGATCTGGTTGCACGACCAGGATCCTACTCCGCGCATTCGGGCGATTCGCCGGCGAGTCGCTCGCAGGATGGCGATAAGGGTTGTGCGGGGATACCGCATGATTTCCCTCGTAGCGGGGATGGTCCTGGCGGATGTTCCTCCGTTCGAACTGTTTGCGTGTGAGGCGGCCTGTGTCTACGGACACTTCCAGCGTGTCGGCGACGGGGTTCCGGAGGAAGGGGCTGTTTCGCTGAGGCAAATGTTCCGACGGCACGTGATGACCGCGTGCCTAGCTCGTCTGGGGAAGCAGAGCAGCCGGCCGCACCGGGCGGTCGCGGCTGTGCTCCCTGTGCTGGGTGTGTGTGTGCACAGCGGTAGCCGACCCTCTTTCCGCGTGACGCATGTGCTAACCGGGCACGGGTGCTTCGGAGTGTACCTGCGTCGCATCGGGCGGGAAAGTGACACGTGGACACTTCTCTGCGGGGAAGGGTGGAACACGGCGCATCAAAGGCTGGAGGTATGTTAGGCGTGGGATTGCGAGTGCCGGGTACTTTGTCGCGTGGTGGGTCCGGACCTCTCGCCCTGCGTCGTCGTTGCGCAGATCACGGAGCGCGAAGGTGCGTGGCGTGCCGTGGCCAGCTTCTGCGAGGCGGTTTCGTTATGGAAGGATGCCGCGGAGGGACCCCCCGAGCGAAGCGCCTGCTCCACGCGCGTAGGTCGCGGGAGGCTTCGAGCGTGGCACCGTTTGGCACCACGCGTCCAGCCGGATGGGTTAACGCGTTAGCCCTCCGCCTTGCCGAGCGACCCAGTACCTATGGCAGGGGCGAACGTCCTTTCCCGTCGTAACCTGGGTCAGGGAAGGCACGGGTAGGCGGTTGTTGGCCCGTCTGTTCGAGAGACAGTGGTCCATATGCGCAGCGCCGTAGAATAGTCACTCGGCGCCCGCAGTGTGTGCGTGGGTTGCGGTGCAGTGTTGTGCGTGGTGTGTGTGCCTGCAGACGGCACGTCTCGCGCGCTTGGACATGGATGGCACGGGTGCGAGCTCCCGTAGCGCCGGGAGGGAACTACGGATGCGATGCCGGCGCGTCCTGGCAATTGCTTCGCCGCGAACTGCAGGGTGCTCCGAAATGCTAAGGGCTGGCCATAGTGAGTGTTTAGTGGTTTAAAATCCCAAATAACCCTGCGCCATCCTCTGGGCGGCCTGGTGTCTTTAAAGGATTCCCCCACGTGAAAGTCTCCGAAATGCTAAGGGCTGGCCATAGTGAGTGTTTAGTGGTTTAAAATCCCAAATAACCCTGCACCACCCTCTGGGCGGCCTGGTGTCTTTAAAGGATTCCCCCACGTGAAATAAAGGAAAAAATAGTAGCTTTGACATCTATGCTATACACTCCCTTTCGGTGGATCTCCGCGATCTGCTGTGCTCCAGTATATTCTGCCTGACTCTGTGGATGACAGCAACAGTGGCCTCTGCACGTTTGGTTGATTTCGGTTAGGTTTGGTTAGGCTATGTTAGGAGAAGTTTGGTCATTATAGCTACGACCTTCGTAGTATGCACTGTTACTCGAATGGTACCTGCGTTCTTCTCTCCCCTAACATGTTCCTCTGGCTCTGGGAGGCCTGCAACCGTGGTCGCGGCAAGTTACTTTGCGCTATGTTACGTTCGGTTTAGTACTGTTAGCTTGGGCTTGGTCTGGATAACTGTAACTTTTGTGCACAATCTGCTGTTCTATGGAGTTCTGTACTCTACTGTGCTCTAGGGTGGTCTGCTTGGCTCTGGTGAGGCCAGCAGCAGTGGTCTCAGCACAAATGTTTGAGTTAGGCAACGTATGGTCAGGTTAATTTGGGTCAGGTTGGGTTAGGAGATATCTGACTTTTGTGCTGTACTCTGCAATGCGGTGTATTTCTTCGCTCTACTCTGCTCTATTATATTATTCTGGGCTCTGAAAAGGCCGGCAATGTTTGCCTCGGCACGCTAAGTTGAGTTACGTCATGTTTGGTTAGGTTAGGGTAGATTAAGTTTCGTTAGTATAGCATTGACTTTTGTGCCATATGCAGCTAACCGATGCATTTCTGCCTTCTACTCTGCTCCAGTAAGAACTGCTTGGCTCTAATGTGGCCCGCGATAATGGTCTCGGCACGTTAGGTACGGTTATGGTACGCTCCGTTATGTCAAGTTTGGTCAGGGTAGGAAAGGATAGCTCTGAATTATGTGCTATTCACTGGTTTTCTTCGGATTCATGCGCTCTGCATGGCTCTACTACCCTCTGATTGATAGTGATGGCGCCAGAACTAGCGGTCGTGGCACGCTTGTTTCACTCATATGACGTTTCGTTACGCTAGCGTAGGTCAAGTTCGGTCATGTTAGCATTGACTTTTGTGATATACACAGCTATTGGACGGATTTCTGCCCTCTACTGTGCTCTGGTATACCTTACTTGTCTCATTGGAGACCAGCAATGGTCGTTTCGCCAAGATGTAATTGGTTATGTTACTTTTGGTTATGTTACGTTTGATTTGGTCAGGAGAGGATAGCTTTGACTTTCGTGTTACACAAGAATATTCGGTGGAATCCTGCGCTCTACATTGCTCTACTATACTCCGCTCGACTCTCCGGTGGCCAGCAATTGCGGTCGTGGCACGCTTGGTTATGTTATGTTGCTTTTGGCTATGTCAGGTTAGGCTGAGTATGTTTAGGACAGATTTGATTTTCGTGCTCTACGCCTTTATTTGGTGGATTTCTGAGCACCACTGTGCTCTGGTATACAATGCCTGGCTCTGGGGATGCCAGTAATAGTGGTCTCGGCACGTTATATTCTGTTATGCTACTTTCGGTTATGCTACGCTTGGTTACATTAAGAGAGGATAGCTATGACTTTTGTGCTATTCACTGCTCTCTGGTGGATTTCTGCGCTCTGCGTTGCTCTACTATACGACGTTGGATTTCCTCGTGGCCAGCAATAGTGGTCGTGGCAGGCTAGGTATGGTTAGATTACGTTTGGTTTGCTTAGGTTATGTTACGGTGGGTGAGGATAGCTTTGACTTTCGTGCTATACACTGTTATACGGTGCATACCTTCCCTCTACTCTCCCCTAATATGTTCTGCTTGTCACTGTGGCAGCCAGGAATTATGATCGCGGCACGTTAGGTTGAGCTCTGTTACGTTCGGTTAGGTTACGTTAGGTTAGGCTTGGTTGGGATAGCTACGGCTTTTGTGCTATAAACTGCCATTCATTGAATTTCTGCACCCTGCTCTGCTCTAGTATGTTCTACCTTGCTCTAGGGAGGCCAGCAATGGTGGCCTGGGTACGTAAGGTTGTGTTAGGCTACGTTTTGTTAGGTTAGTTTCGGACAGGTTAGATGGCTATATCTTTGACTTCTGCAGTATACACTGCATTGCGGTGTGTTCCTGCTCTCTACAATGCTCTAGCAAATAGTGCTTTGCTCTGTGGAAGCCAGCAATGGTGGTCTCGTCTCGTTAAGTTGATTTGGGTTACTTTCGTTTACGTTACGTTTGCTGAGATTAGGATAGGATAGCATTAGCTTTTGTTCTTTACTCTGCCTTCCGATGGATTACTGCGCGTTACATTGCTCTACTATACTCCATTCGACTCTCGGGTGGCCAAAAATTGTGGTCGTGAGTGGTGTAGTTAAGTTACGTTACCATGGTCCGGCTAGGCCAGGCTTAGTTTGGTAAGGACAGCTTCGACTTTCGTGCTGTACGCAGGTGTTTTCTGGATACCTGCACTCTAACGTGATCTACTATATACTTCTTGGCCCTGGAGAGGCCAGCAGTTGTGGTCGTGGCAGGTTTCGTGGAGACAGTCTACGTTTGGTTAGGTTGCGTCAGTTTGGCGTAGGTTTGGATAGCTTTAGCTTTTATGCTAATCACTGCAATTCTATGGATTGTTACGCTCTACTCTCCTCTACTATATTCTGCTTTTCTCTTGGGAGGCCAGGGATAGTGTTCGCGGCACGATAGGTTGTGTTAGGTTACGTTTGGCTACGTCGTGATTGGCAAGGTTTGGGAAGGACAGCTTTGACTCTTTTGTTGTACACTGCAATGCGGCTGATTACTGCACCCTACTCTGCTCTGGTCTATACTGCTTGCCTCTGAGGAGGGCAGCAATAGTGATATCGGCAAGTTAGCATGAGTTAGGTGGCGTGTGGCTATTTTACGTTATGTTAGGTGAAGACAGATTAGTTTTGACTTTTGTGCTATACACTGCTGTTCTATAGACCTCTGACCTCTCGCCTCACATAATATGATCTGCTTGTCCCTGGGGATGCAAGCAATAGTGGTTGCGTCACGTGTGTTTGAGTTAGACTACGTTTGGCGAGGATAGGTTGTGCTGGTCTTGGCCATTCGTTATGTTAGAATAAGCTAGCTCTGACTTTTGTGCTACACACTGCTATTCTATGGATTTCCGTGCTCTACAGTGGTCATGATAATTTTGCATGTCTTTTGGGACGCCAGCAACAGTGGTAGCGGCACGTTGTGTGTGGTTATGTTGCTGTCGGTTAGGTTAGTTTAGGATAGGTTTGGTTAGGATGACTTTTGCTTTTGTGCTATATACTGCTGTTCAGCCGATTTCTGCGCTTTACATTGCTCCAGTATGTTCTGTTGGCTCAGAGGAGGCCAGAAACAATGGTCTCGGCAGGTTATGCAGTGTCATGTTGCGTTCGGAGGGTGCAGCCTTGTTTGGGTTAGGTTACGGTTTCTTCGACCCTTCAGTTATACTCGGCTATTCTGTGTATTTCTGCGCTCCGCTCTCCTCTAATATGTTCTGCTGGGAGTTTGGGAGGCCCGAAATTGTGGTCGCAGCACGTCAGGTTGTGTTAGGCTACGTTCCGTCGGGTTAGGTTATAATATGTTTGGCTAGGATTGATTTGACTCTTGTGGTATGCACTGCTAAGTCTAAGGATTTCTTCCCTCTGCGGTCCTCTATCGCGTTCAGCATGCCTCTGTGGAGGGCAGCAGTGGCGGTAGCGCCGCGTTATTTTGAGCTACACTACGTTCGGTTAGATTAGGTTAGTTTGGGTTTGGTAAGGATAACTTTGACTCCACTGCAATACACTGCTATCCTATGGATTCCTACACCATGCTCTTCTGTAATATATACTGCCTGTCTCTGGGGATGCCACCAACAGTGGTCGTGTCGCGTTGGGTTTAGTTTGGTTTCATTTTGGCTAGCTTCTGTTTGGTTGTGTAAGGTTAGGGTAGCTTTGACTTTTCTGCTGTGCACCGCTAATCTGTGTTTCTGCGATCGAGCCTGCTCTAATATGTTCACCATGTCTCTGGAGACGCCAGCAATCGTGGTCGCAGCACATTATGATGAGTTACGTTACGTTCGGAAGGTTTAGATTGTTTTGTGTTAGGCTGGGGTAGCCTTGACTTTTCTGCTGTACACTGCTATTCTGTGTGTTTCTGCACCCTGCCCTTCTCCAATATGTTCCGCTTGGCGTCAGTGAGGACAGAAATACCGGTCGCAGCGCGTTAGCTTTAGTTACGTTACGTTTGGTTGTTTTAAGTACCGTTGTGTTAGGTTAGGATAGCTTTGACTTTTGTGCTTCACACGGCAACTCCACGAATTTCTGTCCTCCCCTGTGCTCTACAATTTTCTACATGCCTTTGTAGACACAAGAAATAGTGGCCGCGACACGTTAGGTTGAGCTGTGATACGTTGGCTTAGGTTAGGTGGGGATAGGTTTGGGTAGGGTAGCTTTGACTTTTGCGCTAATCACTAATATTCGTTCGATTTCTGGGCTCTACATTGCTCTGGCATATTCTGCTTTGCTACGGGGAGGCCAGAAATACTGGTTGCGGCACGATAGGTTTAGTTAGGTTACGTCTGGCGAGGTTACGTTCGGTTATGTTTGGATAGGATAGCTTAGACCAATGTGCAGGACGCGGCTGCCGTATGGATTTCTGCGTTACACTGCGCTCTATCATATTCTGCATGCCTGTCTGGGCACCAGCAATAGTGTTCGCTCCACGTTAGGATGAGTTGCATGACGTTCGGAAAGTTCAGGTTTGTTTGGGTTAGGCTAGGGTACCTCGACTTTTCTGCAATGCACTTCTGTTCTATGGATTTGCGCGTTCTGTTCTCCTCTAATATGTTCAGGCAGGCGCGCTGCAGTCCAGACATTGTGGTCGCGGCTGGTTAGGTTGTGTTAGGTTACGTTCGGTCGGGTTAGGTTTGGGTAGGTTTGGTCAGGATAGAGCAGACGTTTGCGCTGTACACTGGTATTCTATGGATTTCTGCGCTCTACTGTACTCTATCGCATTCAGCATGCCTCTGGGGACGGCAGCAAAAGTGGCCGCTGCGACTGACGTTGAGCCACGTTACGTTCGGTTAGGTTAGCTTAGTTTGGGTTTGGTTACGATAACTTTGAATTCTGTGGAATACACTGCTTTTCTATGGATTCCTGCACCCTGCTCTCATCTAATATGCCCTGCCTGGTTCTGGGAGGCCGCCAACAGTGGTCGTGGTTCATTAGGATGGGCTTCGTTACGCTTGGCTGATTTACATGAGGTTGTGCTTGGTTAGGATAGCTCTGACTTATGTGCTATGTACCGCTACTTCGTCGACTTCTGCGATCTACCACGCTCTGGTACGTTCTGCTTGACTCTTGGAAGGTAAGAAGTACTGGCCTCGGCACATTATGTTGAGGTAAGTTACGTTTGGTTACGTTAGGCTTGGTTAGGTTAGGAGATGGTAGCTTTGACTTTTGTGCTATACACTGCTGTTCGGTGGATCTCCGCGCCCTACTGTGCTCTAATATTTTCTGCTTGGGTGTGTGGATGCCAGCAATGTGGGCTTCGACATGATAGGTTGAGTTAGGTTACGTTTGGTTTGGTTAGGTTCAGTTATGTGTGGTTAGGGCTTCTTTAGCTTTTGCGCTGTACGCTACTTCTCCGCGGCTTTCTGCTCTCTACATTGATCTACTGTACCGACTTCGACTGTGGATAGGCCAGCAAAGTGCTCGTGGCTCGTTACGTTGTGTAAGGTTACGTGTGCGTAGGTTAGGGTAGGTTATGTTTGGTCGTGATAGCTTCCACTTTCGTGCTACGCACTTTTATGCGGTGGACTTCTGCGCCCTAATCGCCTCTAATAATTTCAGCTTGTTACTTGTGAGGCCAGCAATCGTAAACATTGCACGTTACATTGAGCTAGATTATGTTCGTCTAATTTATGCGACCCCGTGTTATGCTTGGGCTTCTTTGACTATAGTGGCACACACCGCCATCCTGTGGACACCAGCGCTCTACTGCGCTGTATCTTACTCTGCTTTTCTCTGGGGACGCCAGCAATTGAGGTCGCGGCACGTTATGTAGTGCAATTATACGTTTGGTTTGAAGAGGCTAAGATAGGTTTGGTCAGAATAGCTTTGGCTTTTGTGCTATACACACCTGTTCGGTCGACTTGTGCCCTCTGCATTACACTAGTATATTCTGCTATGCGCTTACGAGACCAGCAACGGTTCTCTCGTCACGTAAGCTTGAGTTACATTACGTTAGGTTATGTTAGCTTAGTTTGGGTTAGGTTCGGAGAGCTCCGACTTTTACACTATGCTCCGCTAATTTATGGATTTCGGCAATCTGCCCTGCCCTGATATATTGTGCATGTCTCTGTGGAGGGCATGAAGTGTGGTCGTCTCACGTTAGTTATGTAAAGTTACGTTTTGCGGTGTTCCGTTATGTTGGGCTATGCTAGCGTAGCTTTGACATTTGTGCTGTACACTGCTATTCTATGGATTTCTACGCTCCGCTCTCCTCTAGTATGTTCTGCCAGGCTCCTTGGGGGCCAGAAATTGTGGTCGCGGTTCGTTAGGATGTGTTTGGTTAGGACATGTTTTTATAGGAATGATTTGACTTTGGCGCTATACACCTCTGGTCTATTGACTTCTGCCCTCCACCCTTCTTTATCGTATGCAGCATGCCTCTGGGGATGCCAGCAATAGTGGCCGCGGCGCATGAAATTGAGATATGTTACGTTCGCAAATGATGGAATAGTTTTTGTTGGGTTATGGTAGCTTTGACCTTTCTGTTATACACTGCTGTTGTATGGACACCTGTGCTCTACTTTCCTCTGATGCGTTCTGCACATCAACGCTGACGCCAGCTATAATGGTCGCAGCACGTTACATTGACTTCTGTTGCTTTCGGTTAGGTTAGGTTTATTTGGGTTAGGTTAAGCTGGATTTGATTTTTCTGCTATGCACTGCAATTCTGACGATTTCTGCGTTCTGCTCTCCTCTAACATGTTCTGCTTGTCTCCGGGGAGGCCAGAAGAATTGGTCGCGGCACGTTAGGTTGTATCCGGTTACGTTAGGTTCTGATAGGTTTGCTTGTGTTAGGTCAGGTTAGCTCTGACTTTTGTTGCCTACACTGCTGTCCTATTGATTTCTGCGCTCCAGTGTGGTCTGTAGTTTTCCGCACATCTCCGGGTACGTCGGCAATTCTGACCGCGGCACGTTTGGTTGTGTTACATTATGTTTGGTCAGGTTAGTTTGGGATAGGTTTGGTTAGGATTGCTATGACTATTGCTTTAAACAATGCTGTTCGGCCGATTTCTGCGCTCAGAATTGCTGCAGTATATTCCGCTTGGTTCTGTGCAGGCGAGCAATAGTGGGAGCGGCGCGTTAGGTAGGGTTAGATTACATTTGGCTTGATTTGGTCAGTCCAGGTTAGTTTAGGTTTACTTTGACTTTATTGCTATACACTGAAAGGCGGTGGATTTTCGCGCTCCACTCTGCTCGGGTATATTCTGCTTGGTTCTATGGAGGCCAGCAATAGCGGTCTCGGCATGTTGGGTTGAGTTAAGTTACGTTTGCTTAGGTTGGAACAGGATAGCATTGACTTTTGCGCCATACACTGCTTTTCTGTGTGTTTCTGGGCTCCATATTGCGCTAGTATACACTGCTCGCCTCTGGCGACGCCAGGAATAGTGTTCGCGGCGGGTTAGTCTGAGTTATGTTCTTTCCGGTTAGGTTAGGTTTGGATATATTTGGTTAAGATATATTCGACCCTCCTGCTGCACACTGCTATTCGGTAGATTACCGCTTTCTACATTGTTCTGCTATACTCTGCTTGACGCCAGCCATAGTGGACGCGGCGCGTAAGGTTGAGAAGGGATACGTTTAACAACGTCATGTTATTCTAGATTTGGTTAGTATGGCTTCGACTTTTGCGCTATACATTGCTATTCGGTGGATTTCGGCGCTCTGCTCTATTCTAGTATGTTCTGCTTGGCTCAGAGGGGCAGAAATTATGGTACCGGCCCGTTATCTTGAATTACGCTGCGTTTGGTTTAGTTAGGGTAGGCCT
Organism: Eufriesea mexicana; assembly: GCF_001483705.2. Classification (NCBI taxonomy): domain Eukaryota; kingdom Metazoa; phylum Arthropoda; class Insecta; order Hymenoptera; family Apidae; genus Eufriesea; species Eufriesea mexicana. The sequence continues at coordinate 34,757 of NW_016908252.1, read as the reverse complement.
GGTTAGGTTATGTGCCCTTTGACTTTTATGCCATACAAAGCAATGCCGTGGATTCCAGCGCTCTGCTGTGCTTGAGTATATCCTGCTTGGCGCTGAGGAGGGCAGCGATAGTGGTCTCGGCTCGTAAAGGGGAGTTAGGGGACGTTCGGCTATGTTACTTTTGGTTAGGTTGGAATAAGATAGCCTAGACTTTTGTGCTACACACTGCTATTCGGTGGAATTCTGCGCCATACTGTGCTCTAATGCGTTCCGCTATGCTTTCGGGAGGTCAGGAATAGTAGACTCGGCACGTCATTTTGGGGTAGGCATCGTTTGGCCAGGTTACGTTTGTTTGGGCCAGGCCTTGGTAGCTTTGACTTTTGTGCTACACTCTGCTATTCTATTGATTTCTGGGCTCCACACCCTCCAACATGTTCCGCTTGGCACTGCCGAGGGCAGCAAAAGTGGCCGTGTCGCCTTTGGTTGAGTCAAGTTACGTTTAGTAATGACACGACAGCATAGGCTTTGAGTGGGTAGCTCTGACTCTTGTGCTATACACTGCAATTCGGTGGATTTCTGTGATCTGTGTGAACTTGTATATTCTGCTTGGCTCTGGGGATGTCAGCAACAATGGTCTAGGCACGTTAGGCTAAGCTAGGTTGCGTTCGGTTATGTTACGTTTGGTTTGGTTAGGCTAGGATGGCCTTGACTTTTGTGCTGTACACTGAAACTCTGCGGATTCCTGCAATATACTGTGATGTTATATCCTCTGATTTGCTCTGCGGAGGCCAGAAACAGCGGCCGCGGCTCGTTAGGTTGAGTTCGGTTGCGTCCGTGTATGTCACCTTCGGTCAGGTTAGGATAGGGTAGCATCGACCCCTGCGGTTTATACTGCTATGAAGTTGATTTCTGCGCTCTACTGCGCTTTAATATCTTCTGCTTGGTCCAGGGGAGGGCAGAAATGTAGGTCTCCTCACATTAGGTTGGGTTATGTTACGTTTGAAAAGGTGAGGCTATGATTATTTCGGATATGGTAGCTCTGACTATCGTTCCATACACTGCCCTTCGGTGCATTTCTGCGCTCTACCCTGCTCTGCTATGTTCTGCTTGGCCCTGTGTTGGCCAGCAATAGTGGTCGCTGCACGTTACGTTGAGTTAAGCTACGCTATGTTAGGTTAGGTTCGTTCAGGTACTGTTTGGATGGGGGAGGCCCGTAACTACGGTGACCTCCACCGGGGCGGCGACGGTGCTTCTGAAGAAGGAGCCGTTTAGTTAGGGCGAATAGTCCGACAGTCCGTGGTGACCGCCTGACAATATCGGCTGCGGAAGACGAACAGCCGTCTGCACCGGGCGATCGGGCCGTGCTTCCCGTCCTGGACGAATGGGCGCGCAGCGGCAGCCGAGGCTATCATAACCAAACCTAACCATACGTAATCTAACTCAACCTAACCTGTTGCGACCAGTATTGCTGGTCTCTACTGCGTCAAACATAGCATATCAGAGGTGAGTAGATCGCACAAATCCATAGAATTGCAGTGTATAGCAGAAAAGTCGATGTTTTCCAAAATTTACCCAAGCAAACATTACCCAACCGAACGCAACCTATCTCAACCTACCGTGCACAGGCCACCATTGCTGGCCTCCTCAGAGCCAGGCAGAGCGAATTAGAGTACTGTAGAGCGCGGAAATCCACCAAATAGCAGCGTATACCACGAAAGTCGAAGTCTTCCGAACCTAACCCAAACCAACGTAACCTGAGCAGACTTAGCGCTACACAACCTAACATGCCCAGACCACTATTTCTGGCCTGCTCAGGGGCAAGCAGAGCATATTAGAGCACAGTGGAGCACAGATATCTCCGTATTACTGTCCATTCCAGGAAAGGCAGTGCTGTCCAAACCTGACCCAAACAAACACAGCCTAACTAAACGTACCATAACTAAACCTAACGTTCCAACACCACTATTGCCCTCCTCCCCACATCCATGCAGAATATACCAGAGCGCCGTAGAGCGCAGAAATCCGACGCGATGCAGTGTGTAGCGCAAAAGCCATAGATATCATAACCCAACCAGACTTAGCCTAACCAAGCCTAACGTTGCATAATTGAAGGTATCGTGTCTATACCACTGTCGCTAACCCTCCCAGCACCAAGCTGAACATACTAGAGCACTGCAGAGTGACGCAGTCCACCGGATAGCAGCGTATAGTGCAAAAGTCAAAGCTATCGTCTCCTGACCTAAGCAATCGTAACATAACAAAACGTAACCTAAGTTCGCCTAACTTACAGCGTCCACTATTGCTGCTAACACCAGGGTCGAGCACAGTATAGCAGAGCAATGTGGAGCGCAGAAATCCAACGAGCAGCAGTGTATAGCACAGAAGCCAATGCTACACTGTCCTATCATATCCAAACGTAACATAATCAATCGTATCCTAACACAACCTAACTAGCCGAGCCTATAATTGATGGCATCCCCAGTGCCGAGCGGTGCATATTGGAGCACAGTATAGCGCAGCAGCCCACCGAATACCAGAATATGGCGCAAAAGTCAATGATACCCTCTCCAACCCTAAGAAATCGTAACGTAACAAAACGTAACATAGCTCACACGAACGTGAAGCGTCCACTGTTGCTGGCCACGCCAGAGCATAGCGGAACAAATTAGTGCAGAGCATAGATCCGAAGACCGTGGAAACGCAGTACATAGCAGGAAAGCCGAAGGTACGGAAGCCAAACCATAGGCAACGTAGCCTAACCAAACGTAGCCAAACACAACCTAACTTGGAGAGACCACTGTTACTGTCCTCCCCAATGCCAAGCGGAACACACTTGGGCAGAGTAGATCGTAGGAATCCACCGCATTTCGGTGTATAGCACAAAGGTCAAAGCTATCCTCTCCGGGCATAACCAATTTTAACATTCCAAAACGCAACATAACTAAACACTACGTGCAGCGACCACTGTTGTAGGCTTCCCCAGAGACAAGCAGAATATGGTAGAGCACAGTAGAGTGCAGAAATCGATCGCATAGCAGTGCGTAGCACAACAGACGAAGGAATCCCGACCAAATCTAGCCTAACCTGTCCTTACCGATCGTAAAATATCTCAACGTAAAGAGCCGCAACCGCTATTGATGGCCTCCCCGGTGAACAGCGGAATATCGAAGTGCACAGTAGGGCACAGAGTTCCATGGAATATCAGTCTTGGGCATAAAAGTCAAAGCTATCCTAACATAACCGAACCGAACCTAACCTTACCTGACGCAATATAACTCAACCAAACGTGCCACGATTGCCATAGCGGACCTCCCCATGGACAAGCAGATGTCAGTACAGGAATGCAGAGCGAAGTTATCGTACGCATAGCGGTATGTAGCACAAAAGTAAAAGTTATCCTAACCTAACCCACCCACTCGTAGCATTACCAAATGTAGCCTAACACAACCCATCGTGACACGGCAAGTATCGCCGGCACCCGCTGAGTCGGGCAGAGTATAGTAGAGCACCGTAGAGCGCAGAGAGCCACCAAGTAGTTATATATATCGCAAGAACCAAAGATAAACAGACCTAACCTGGCTTAGCCTAACCAAACCGGACTTAGAATAACTAAACCTATCGTGCCGCGACCACTGTTGTAGGCTTCCCCAGAGACAAGCAGAATATGGTAGAGCACAGTAGAGCAAACAGGTGCATAGAATATCAGTGTTGCACACGTAAGTCATATCTACCCTAACCAAACCCAACAGAGCCTAACCTAACCAAACGTAATCTAACCAAACCTAACGTGCCGCGACCAGTATTGCTGGCCTCCGCAGAGCCAAGCCGTACATACCAGAGCACAGTAGAGCGTAGAGATCGACAGAATAGTAGTATATACCAGGAAAGTCAAATCCATCCACACCTAACCAAAACTTACTTAACGCAAGCAAACGAAACCTAACCCGAACTAACGGACCGAGAAAACTATTGCTTGCACCCACATCGTCGAGCAGAATATTGCAGAGCAACGTAGAGCGTCGAGATAACCGTATAGCAGTTTATAGCACAGAGGTCATGGATATCCTAACCTATCCTGAACAAACCTAACCTAACCAAATGTAGAATATCTAAACATATAGAGCCAAGACCTCCATTGCTTGCCTCCACAGAGCCTAGCAGAACATATTAGAGTACAGTGGAGCGCAGAAATCCGCCGAATTGCAGTGTATAGCTCAAAAGTCCAAGCCATCCTAACCAAACGTATCCTTATCCAACCTAACAGAAAGTAAGCTAACTCAACGGACCCTTACACGACCGCTATTACTGGTCACTCCGAAGTCGTGCAGAGCGTAGTAGAGCAACGAAGAGCGCAGAAATACTCCGAATATCAGTGTATAGCGCAAAAGTCAATGCCATACCATCCTAACTTAACCAAACGTAACATAGCCAAACGTAGGGTAACTGAACCTAACGTGCCTACACCACTACTCCTAACCTCCCTAGAGCCAAGCGGAATATACTAGAGCACAGCAAAGCGCAGAAATCCGGCGCATTGAAGTGCAAAGCAGAAAAAGAGAAGACATCCTAACTCAACCTGACCGAACCTCACCTAACCGAACGTAACCAATTCCAGCCTAACGCGCCTAGCCCACTGTTGCTGCCCTCCACATCGCCAAGCAGGACATATTAGAGGAGAGTAGAGCGCGAAGGTCCACATAACTGCAGTGTAGGGCATGAAAGTCAAAGAAACCTAACTCATACAAACCTAACCTAACTAAATGTAGCCTAACACACCCGAACGCGCCGCGGCCACTATTTCTGAATTTCCCGGTGCACAGCAGGGAATATTGGAGCACAGCATAGCGCAGAAGACCACAGGACAACAGTTTATACCACGGAAGTCAGAGCACAACGAACCTAACCCAAACTAGTACAACTTAACCAAACGTGGCTTAACTAGACCTAACGTGCTGAGACCAAAATTACTGGCTTCCACCGAGTCGAGCAGAGTGCAGTAGAGCAATGCAGAGGGTAGAAATCAGCCGAATAGCGCTGGATAGAACAAAAGCCAAAGCAATCCTCTCCTAACATAACCGAACGCAGCCTAACTCAGCCTAACGTGCCGAGACCACAATTGCTGACAACCCCAGCGCAAAACAGGGTATATTAGAGAACATTAGATCTCAGGAGTCCAATGTATAACAGTGTACAGCACAAAAGTCAAAGCTATCCTGTACTAACCTAACCAAACGTAACGCAACCGTACGTAACGTAACCAAACGTAACGTAATTCCCCCCAACATGCCGAGACCGCTATCGCATCCCTCTTCAGAGCGAAGTAAGGCATATTAGAGCAGAGCCGAGCGCAGAAGTCCATAGAATGTCGGTGCATAGCACAATAGTTGAAGCTATCCTACCCTAACATATCCCAACGTAACATAACCGATAGTAGCTTAACTCAAACTAACGCGACGAGACCACTACTCCTGGCATCCCTAGCTCCAGTTAGGGCATATTAGAGCACAGTAGAGCCCAGAAAACCAACGAATAGCAGTGTACAGCAGAGAAGCCTACGCTATCCAATCCTAACATAACCATACGCTTCCTAACCGAACACTGCCTATTTTAACCTAACGTGCCGGGGCCACAATTGCTGGCCTCCCCAGCGCCAAGCAGAGCATACTAGAGCACAGTAGAGCGCAGAAATCCACCGAATATGTGTGTATAGCTCGAAAGTCAAAGCCATCCTAGCCAAAGTTATCTTACCCTAACATAACCAAACGTTACCTATCCGAGAGATACGTGCCACGACTGCCATTCATGGCCTCCCCAGATCCTAGTGGATGATAGTAGAGCAATGCAGTACACAGATATCGACCGAATGGCCGTGTACAGCACGAAAATCATAGCTATCCTGCCCTAACCTAGCCAAACGTAACGTAACCAAACGCAACCGTACTAGACATAACGTGCCGATACGACTATTCCTGACCTCTCCAGAGCCAAGCAGAATGTACTGGAGCACAGTAGAGCGAATAGAGCCACCAAATAGCAGTGTAGAGCACAAGAGTCAATGATACACTAACATAACCTGACCAAACATACAATAACCAAACGCAGAATAACTAAACGTAACGAGCCGAGACCTTTACTGCTGGCATCCTCAGAGCCAAGCAGAATGTACTAGAGCGCAGTAGAGCGCAGAAAGCCGCTGCATTGAAGTGTAAAGCAGAAAAGTAGAAGATATGCTAACCTAACTTGACCTAACGTTACCCAACCAAAACTTAGCCAATCACAACCTAACGAACCTAGCGCACAATTGCTGGAGTCCTTCACGCGAAACAGGGCATATTAGAGGCGGGTAGAACGCAGAGGCCCATAGATCGCCTCCGTATGGTACGAAAGTCAATGATATCCCAACCACGCGCCAACAATCCGAACCTAACCAAACGTAACTTAACTCAACTTAAAGCGCCGCAGCCACTATTTCTCGTATTACCAGATCAATTCAGGGAACATCAGATCACAGTGGAGCGCAGAAGTACACCGAATAGCGGTGTACAGGACAAAAGTCAAGGCTATACTCTCCTAAGCTAATCAAACGTAACACAGACAGACGTAAAATACCTCAACCTGACGTGCCTAGACCACTGCTTCTGACCTCTCCAGAGCAGAGCAGAATATACCAGAGCTCAGTAGAGCGCAGATATCCGCCGCACTGATGTGCAGGGCACAAAAGTCAAAGATATCCTAACCTACCCTGACAGAACCTAACCGAGATAACGAAGCATAACTCAACCTAACGCGCCGGGAACTCTACTGCTGGCATACCCAGCGCCAAGCGGAGAAAATTTGAGCATAGTAGTGTCCAGAAACGCTCCGAATTGCAGTCCATGGCACAAAAGTCAAAGCTACCGCAACCTGACGCAACGTAACTTAACTTAACCAAACATAACCTAACTCAACCTAACGTGCAGAGACCAATATTACTGGCCTCCCGAGAGTCGAGCAGGCTATAGTTCAGCAACGTATAGCACAGGAATTCATTGAATAACAGTGTGTAGCACAAGAGTTAGAGCAATCCCTTCCTAGGCAAGTCAAACTTAACATAACCAAGCGCAATCTAACTCAGACTAACGTGACGAGACCGACATTGCTGGCATCCCCATAGCCTAGCAGAATGTACTAGAGCACAGCTGACCGCAGATATCCTCCGGATATCAGTGTACAGCACAAATTTCAGAGCTATCATGACCATACCAAACCAAACATATCCTAACCAGACGTAAAATAACTCAAAAAATCGTGCCACGAGCGCTATTGCTGACATCACCAGAGACAAGCAAAACATGTTAGAGTGCAGTAGAGCGCAATAGAGCTCAGAAATCCACCGAACAGCAGTGTATAGCACAAAAGTTGAAACTATTTTTCCAAACATAACCAGCCGTAACATAGCCGAACGTATCCTGACCCAAACGTAGCGTGCCGAGACCGCTATTGCTGTCCACCCCAAAGCCTTGCAGAGCATACTAGAGCGCAGTAGAGTGCAGAAATCCATCGAAAAGCAGCGCATACAGCGAAGGTCTCATCTATTAGAGCCTAACACCTGTTAACGTAACGTAGCCAAACGTAGCCTACTCAATATAGCAGGCCGCGACCATGTTTCCTGGCATCCCCAGACCCAAGCACAACGCATTAGTGGACAGCAGAGCGCAGAAATCCGTAGAATCGCAATGTATACCAGAAAAGTCTGAGCCACCCAAACCTAACCCATGCAAGCAGAACATAAATAAACGTGGCCTAACTCAATCTATCTTGCCCAGACAGATATTCCAGCCCAACACCCCCGCCCCCACCCCCGCCAAGCAGAACATATTAGAGAACAGCAGATCGTAAGAACCCGCTGAACTGCAGTGTAGAGCACAAACGTCAAAGCCACTCTAACCAAACTTAGCCTAACCTAGCCTAACCGCACGACATGTAACTCAATCAAACGTGCCACTACCGCGGCTGCTGGCCTCTCCACAGGCAAGCAGAGCCTAGTGCAGCAATGCAGATCGCAGATATCGACCGAGTAGCAGCGTATAGCGCGAAAGTCGCAGCAATCCTAAGCAAACATAACCGAACCAAGCCAAGCCAATTCTAGGCCAAGTGAACCTAACGTGCCAAGGCCACAATTGCTGGCCTCTCCAGAGCCAAGCAGAACATACTAGTGCACAGTGGAGCGCAGAACTCAGCGGTATAGCGGTGTATACCGCGAAAGTCAAAGCGAGCCTACCCTAACCAGGCCAAACGTAAAGTAACCAAACGTAACCCATCTCCGCTTACCGTTCCGACACCACTGTTGCTGCCCTCATCAGAGGCAAGCAAAATGTACTAGAGCATAGTAGATGTCAGAGAGCCACCGAATGGCAGTTTGTAGCAAAGAAGTCGGAAGTGTCCAACCTAACCGACCCGGACCCAACCTAACCAAACGTGGAATGATTGATCCTAACGTGCCGAGCCCACTATTGCTGGCCTCCCTAGGGCCAAGCAGAGTAGAGTAGAGGCCAGTAGAGCGTAGGGATCCACCGAATATCAGTGTATACCACGAAAGCCAAATCAATCCGAGCCTAACCGAAACAACCGTAACGTAGCCATACGTAGCCTAACACAACATAACGGGCCGAGACTGCTATTACTGGAATCCCCAGAGTAGAGCAGGGTATAGTGGAATAACATAGGGCACAGAAATCAACTGAAGAGCTGTCCATAGCACAAGAGTCAAAGCTATCCTAACATAACCTGTCAAAACGTAATATAACCAATCGCAACCTAACTAAACCTAACGGGCGGGGGCACTACTGGTGGCATCCCCAGATTCGAGTAGAGCGTAGTAGAGCACAGTAGAGCGCAGATTTCCACCGAATAGAGTTGTATAGCACAAAGGTCCTAGCTACGCTGTCCTAACCTAGCCAACTGTGACAATACCAAACGTAGCATAACAAAGCCAATTATGCCGCAACCACTATTGCTAACATCTCCAGATTCTACCAGAGTATAGTGGAGCGCAGTGGAGCGCGGGAAGCCAACAGATAGCAATGTACACAACAAAAGTGAAAGATATTCGAATCGAACCAAGCCTAGCCAAACCGAACAGAACGTAGTACGACTAAGCCTAACGAGCCGAGACCTCCATTACTAGCGTCGACATAGCCAAGCAGAACATATTAGAGCACAATAGGGCGCAGAAATCCTCCCAGTAGCAGTGTATCGAACAAAAGTCAAAGCTACCCCTAACAGTCAAATCTAACCTAGCCGAACGTAATTTCACTCAGCCTAACGCGCCGCGACAGCTACTGCTGGCCTCCCCAGGGCCATGCAGAACGTGTTAGAGGAGAGAATGGCGCAGAAATCCATGAAATCGCGGTGTAGAGCAGATGAGTCGAGGAAACACAAACCTAACCAAAGCTAACATAACATAGACGGACACAGCCATACTCAAAATTACGTGCCGCGACCACTATTGTTGAACACCACAGAGCCAAGTAGATTATAGTAGAGCACAGTAGAGTGCAGGAAGCCACCGAATAACTGCGTACAGCTCGAAATTCAAATATATTGTTACCAATCTTAACCTAGCCAAGACAAACCAAACGTAACCTAACCCAACCTTACGTGCCACGACCACTATTGCTAGCATCCCGAGAGTCGAGCAGAATACACTAGAGCAAAGTAGCGCGCAGTAATCCACCGCACTGCAGTTTACTGCAAAAGGGTCAAAAATATCCTAACCTAACCTAAGCAACCATTACGTGACCAAGCTCCACCGAACTAAACCTAACGTGCCTGGACCACTATTGCTGGCATCACCATCTCCAAAAATAGTATCCTAAGGGCGAGTAGAGCGCGATAATCCATGGAATCGTAGTGAATAGGAGAAAAGTCGAGGCTGTCCAAACCTATCTAAGTCTACCGTAACCAAACGAAACGTAACATATCACAACCAAACGAGCGGAGACCGCTATTCCTTGCATCCACAGAGCCAAGCAGAACATACTGGGCACGATAGAGCGCAGAAGTCCAAAGAATAGCAGTGTCTGGCACAAAAGTCAAAGCCATCCTGACCAAACGTAGGCTAACCAAACTCGGCCAAACGTAACCTAACTCAAACAAACGTGCCACCGCCGCAATTGCTGGTCTCCGCAGAGACAAGCTGATGCTAATAGAGCAATGCAAAGAGCAGGTATCGACCGAATAGCTGTGTATAGCACAAGAGTCAAAGCTATCCTGACCGAAGCGAACCTAACCTGGACAAGCCAAGTGTAACCTCCCTCAAATTTGCGTGGCGAGACCACTATTACTGGACTTCGCAGAGCCAAGTAGAATAAACTCGAGAAAAGTATCTAGCCGAACGTAATTTCACTCAGCCTAACGCGCCGCGACAGCTACTGCTGGCCTCCCCAGGGCCATGCAGAACGTGTTAGAGGAGAGAATGGCGCAGAAATCCATGAAATCGCGGTGTAGAGCAGATGAGTCGAGGAAACACAAACCTAACCAAAGCTAACATAACATAGACGGACACAGCCATACTCAAAATTACGTGCCGCGACCACTATTGTTGAACACCACAGAGCCAAGTAGATTATAGTAGAGCACAGTAGAGTGCAGGAAGCCACCGAATAACTGCGTACAGCTCGAAATTCAAATATATTGTTACCAATCTTAACCTAGCCAAGACAAACCAAACGTAACCTAACCCAACCTTACGTGCCACGACCACTATTGCTAGCATCCCGAGAGTCGAGCAGAATACACTAGAGCAAAGTAGCGCGCAGTAATCCACCGCACTGCAGTTTACTGCAAAAGGGTCAAAAATATCCTAACCTAACCTAAGCAACCATTACGTGACCAAGCTCCACCGAACTAAACCTAACGTGCCTGGACCACTATTGCTGGCATCACCATCTCCAAAAATAGTATCCTAAGGGCGAGTAGAGCGCGATAATCCATGGAATCGTAGTGAATAGGAGAAAAGTCGAGGCTGTCCAAACCTATCTAAGTCTACCGTAACCAAACGAAACGTAACATATCACAACCAAACGAGCGGAGACCGCTATTCCTTGCATCCACAGAGCCAAGCAGAACATACTGGGCACGATAGAGCGCAGAAGTCCAAAGAATAGCAGTGTCTGGCACAAAAGTCAAAGCCATCCTGACCAAACGTAGGCTAACCAAACTCGGCCAAACGTAACCTAACTCAAACAAACGTGCCACCGCCGCAATTGCTGGTCTCCGCAGAGACAAGCTGATGCTAATAGAGCAATGCAAAGAGCAGGTATCGACCGAATAGCTGTGTATAGCACAAGAGTCAAAGCTATCCTGACCGAAGCGAACCTAACCTGGACAAGCCAAGTGTAACCTCCCTCAAATTTGCGTGGCGAGACCACTATTACTGGACTTCGCAGAGCCAAGTAGAATAAACTCGAGAAAAGTAGAGCGTAGAAATCGACCGCATTGCTGTGAATATCACAAGGGTCGAAGATATTCTGACCAAACCCAACCTAACGTAGCATAGCGTAACATAACTAATAGAGCGTAGAAATCGACCGCATTGCTGTGAATATCACAAGGGTCGAAGATATTCTGACCAAACCTAACCTAACGTAGCATAGCGTAACATAACTAAACCTTAGGTGCAGCGACCACTACTGCTGGCGTTCCCAGAGTCAAGCGGAATATGAAAGAGCAGAGTAGAGCACAGAAGTCCAGAAAATATCTGTGTTGAGCAAAAAAGTCAGAGCTACCATAGCCTAACCCAACTTATCCAAACCGAACCGAACGTAATCTAGCACAACCTAACGAGCCGCGACAGGTATTGGTGGCCTCCACATTGCCAAACCGAACATATTAGAGGAGGGTGGAGCGCAGAAATTCATAGAATCGCAGCGTACAGCGGAAAAGTCAGTGGTACCCGTACCTAAACCAAATTAACTTATCCTAGCCTGACATAGACAAACAAAACATAACGTGCCGAGGTCAATATTGCTGGCCTCCACAGTGCCAAGCAGAGTAGAGTAGAGCACAGTATAGGTCAGGGAGCCACCGGATAACTGTGTATTGCTCGAAAGTTAAAGATATCTTTACCTAACTTATCCTAACCAAACATAACCGAGCGTAACGTAACTAAACATAAAGTGCCAAGAATACTATTGCTGGCCTCGCCAGAGACAAGCAGAGCATATTAGTGCAATGTAGAGCGCAGATTTCCACCGACTAGCGGTGAACAGCACGTAAGTCACAGATATCCTATACTAACCTAACCAAGCGCAACAAAGCCGAACGCAGCATAACCAAATCGATCGTGCCGAAACCACTATCGCTGGCCAGCCCAGAGAAAAGCAGAATATATTGGAGCACAGTAAAGTGCAGGAAACAGCCGGATACAATTGTACAGCACAAACGTCAAAGCCATCCTAACCAAACTTTGCCTACCCTATCCAAAACAAACGTAACCTAGCACTGCGAAACGTGCCACTCCCACAATTACTGGGTACACAGAGACAAGCAGAGGCTAGTAGAGCAATGCAGAGCGCCAATGTCGACTGAAAAGTATTGCACACCAAGAAAGTCGTAGCTATCCAAACCAAGCCTAACATAACCGAGCCAAGCAATGCGACCCCTTTCTCAACCTAACGAGCCGAGGCCACAATTGCTGGCCTCCCCACTGCCAAGCAATGCGCATTAGAGAACAGTGTGTCGCAGAAATCAACCGTACAGCAGTGTATAGCACAAAAGTCAAAGCTATTCTACCATAACCTGACCGAACGTAACGTAACCAAACGTAAACTCATGAATCCAAACCTGCCGAGACCACTTTTGCTGCCCTCCCCAGGGCCAAGCAGAACATATTAGATCACAGTAGAGCGTAGACACTCACCGAGTAGCAGTGTATAGCTCAATTGTCAACGCATTCCTTACCAAACCTAACCTAAACTGACCTAACGAGGCGTAACGAAATTCAACCTATCGTGCAGCGACCGATATTGCTGGCCTACCCGGAGTCGAGTAGGGTATAGTAGAGCAACAAAGAGCGCAGACAGCCGGATAATAGCAGCGTACAGGGAAAAAGTCAAATATATCCTATCCTAACATAACCAAACGCAACATAAGCAAACATATGCCTAACTCAACCTAGCGTGCCGCGGACACAATTTCTGACCTCCCCAGACCAAAGCAGAGAATATTAGATAACAGTAGAGCGCAGAAGTTCACCGAATATTAGTGAATAGCACAAAAGTCAAAGCAATCCTAGCTTAGCATAACCAAACGTAGCATGACCTAACGTAAAGTAGCCCAACCTAACGAGCACAGACCATTATTTAGGATCTCTCCAGAGCAAAGCAGAACATATTAGAGCACAGTAGAGCGCAGAAATACATCGCATAGCAGTGTGTCGCACATCAGTCAAAGCTACCTTTGTCCTAACCTAACCAATCGTGACATAACCAAACGTAGCCAAACAGAACATAGCAAGCGGATACCTATATTTGAGGCCTCCCCAGAGCAAAGCAGAGAATATTTGATCACATCAGAGCGCAGAAATCCACCGAATAGCGATGTATAGTTCAAAAGTCAAAGCAATCCTGACCAAACCTAACCTAGCCTAACCTTACCAAGCGTTACCTAGGTCAGCCAATCATGCCGAGACAGTTATTGCTGACTTCACCTGAGTCAAGTAGGGTGGTGTATAGGAACGAGGGGCGCTGAAATCCACCGAACAGTAGTGTGCAGCATAAAAGTCTCGGCCATCCTAGACTAACCAAGCCAAACATAGCATAAGGGTACGTAACCATACTCCACCTAACCGGCCTACACCACAATTGCTGACATCCCCAGAGTCAAGCAGAAGATACTGGAGCGCAGTAGACGTCAGAAATCCGCGGCGCCGCAGGGTAAAACACAAAAGTCGAAGATAACCTAACCTTGCATGACCTACCCGAACCCAAACAAACATAGTCGATCTCAGCATAAGGTGCCGAGACCACTACTGCTGTCTTTCGCAGAGAACAGCTGGGCATATCAGGCCACAGTGGAGAGCAGGTATACACAGAATAGCAGTATTTAGCACAAAAGTCTTTGCTATCATCCCCTAACCGGACCAAACGTGACATAGCCAAACGCAGCGTAAACGACGCTAACGTGCCGGGACCACTATTACTGGCCTTTGCAGAGTCGAGGAGAGTACGGTAGAGCAATGTAGATCTCCGTAATACACCGTATAGCTGTGTATAGCGCAAAAGTCGGAGCTACACTCTCCTAGCCAAACCAACCGTGACGTAGCCAAACCTAGCCTAACCAAAACTGAAGTGCCGAGACCACTATTACTGGCCTCTCCAGTGCAGATCAGTGTATAGTAGAGCAATATTGGGCGTAGAAATACAGCGAATAGCAGTGTATAGCGAAAAGTCGAAACTACCCTATCCTAACCTATCCAAACGTGATAAATCAAACGTAACATCACTTAAGCTAACAAGACGAGGCCACGATTGCTGGCCTCCCCAGAGCCAAGCAGAGCATACAAGAGCACAGTAGAGCTCAGAAATCCACCGAGCGGAAGAGTATCGCACAAGAAGCAAAGATACACACTACTATAGTAACATAAACTGACCTAGCCAAACGTAACCTATCTCAACCTGTCGTGCAACGGCCACGTTTGTTGGCCACCCCAGGGTCGATCAGTGTAAAGTAGAGCAGTGCAGGGCGAAGAAGCACACCGAATAGCTGTGTACAGCACAAGAGTCTAAGTTATCCTATCCTAACCTTAAAGAACGTAACATACTCAAACGTTTGCTAATCCAACCCAACGTGCCCAGGCCTCCTTATCTGGCCTCCCCATCGCCAAGCAGAACGTATCAGTGGAGAGTAGAAGGCAGAAGTCCATACAATGGCAGTGTATGGCATGAAAGTCAAAGCCACCCCGTCCTAACGTAACCAAACCTACCATAACCAGGCGTAACATATCTGAAACTAACGTGCCGTGACCACTGTTGCTGGTTTCCCCAGAGTCGAGTTGAATATAGTAGAGAACAGTGGAACGTAGAAATTCACCAAATGACAGTGTATACCACGAAGGCCATAGCTATCCAAACCTAACCCAGACAAACATAATCTAACCGATCGTAGACTAACTCAACCTAACGAGCCGAGACCACTATTGCTGGCCTCTCCAGAGACAATCATAGCATACTAGGGCATAGTAGAGGGCAGAAATCCAACGAAAGGCGGTGTACAGCACAAAAGTCTAGGCTAACATCTACTCTAACCAAACGTAACATAGCCGAACGTATCCTGTCTGAACGTAACGTGCCGTGACCACTGTTTCTGCCCACGCCAGGGTGGAGAAGATTATAGCAGAGCAATGTAGAGCGGAGAAATCCAAGGAACAGCTGTGCATAGCGCAAAAGTCCATACTACCATTTCCTAACCTAACAAATCGTAACGATAGCAGACGAAACCGATCTCTGCCGATCCTTCCGTCACCACTATTGCTGGCCTCCGATGGGCCAATCAGAAGGTATTAGAGGAGACTAGAGCGCAGAAATACTTAGAATCGCAGTGTACACCAGAAAAGGCAAAGATACCAAAACATAGCAAAAGCTAACATATCCTGGCCTGATATAGCAAAGCTCAAAATAACGATCATCGACCTCTATGGCTGGCATACCCAGAGCCAAGCATATAAGAGTAGAGCAGAGATGAGGACAGAAATTCACCGAATAACAGTTTACAGCAAGAAGGTCGAAGATGACATGACCAAACATAGCATAACGTGACTTAACCATACGTGACACAACTCAAACTAACGTGCCACGGCCACTATTGCTGGCCTCCTCAGGGAAGAGCAGATGCTAGCAGAGCAATACAGAGGGCAGATGGCGACCGAATGGCAGTGTATAGCACCAAAATCAATGCTATCCTAATCAAGCCTCACCTATCCTAGCCAAGCCAAGCGTAACATAACTCAACCTAGCATGTCAAGACGACCATTGCAGGCCACCCCAGATCGATGCAGGACATCGGAGATCGCAGTAGAGCACAGAAATCCACCCAATATCAGTGCATGGCGCAAAAGTCAAAGATATTCTCACATAACATGTTCTAAACCTAACCTAACCGAACGTAGCCAAACTGATCATAACGTGCCGAGGATAATATTGATGGCCAGATCAGAGGCAACCGGAGGATGTTAGAGCAATGTAGAGCGCAGGAATTCGCCGAATAGCAGTTTACAGCACAAAAGTTAAAGATGTCCTCTCCAAACATAGCCTGACACAACCTAACCGAACGTAACCTCCCTCATTATAACGTGCCAATACCACTATTGCTGGACTTTCCTGAGCCAAGATGGAATTATTAGGTCCCTGTGGGGCACAGTAATCCACCTAATTGCATACCGTAGCACTAGAGTCCTAGATATACTCTCATAACCTAATGAATCGTCACACACCCAAACGTATCCTAGCTTACACTATCATGCCGCGACCATCCTTACTGGCATCCCCAGAGACAAGCAGAACATGCTAGAGCTCAGTAGAGCGCAGAAATGAACCGAATTGCAGTGTGCAGCGCAAAGTTGAAGCTATCGTGTCCTAACGTAGCCTAACCCAACATAGCTGAACGCAACGTGACTCAACATAACGTGCCGCGACATTTACTGCTTGAATCCCCAGTGTAAAGCAGGACATACTAGAGCACAGTGGATCCCAGAAATCAACCGGACAGCAGTGTACATCACCAAAGGTAAATCTTTTCTGACAAGCTGCGCCTGACTCAGCCTAACCGAAAGTAACCTGTCTCGCCATAACGTGTCGAGGCCACTATTGCTGGCCTTGTCAGGGCCAAGCTGAAAATATTAAAGCACTGTTGGCAGCAGAAATCCCCCTAACAGCAGGCCAAAGCACTAAAGTCGAAGCTACCTCCACCTATCCAAACCAAACGTAACATAACCAGACGCAACCTAACTGAACCTAACCTGCCGAGACAGTTGTTGTTGCCCCCCACCCCTCTACCGATACAAGATGGACTTTCAAGAGCACAGCGTAGCGCAGAGGTCAACCGAATAGCAGTGTACAGCGCACAAGTTAGAGCTGATCTGACCAAACTGTGCCTGACGCAACCTAAGCGTTCGCAACCTCACTCAACGTAACGTGCCTTGTCCACGGTTGCCCGACTTGCCAGAGCCAAGCTGAAAATATTAGAAATCTGTAGGACGCGGAAACCCACCATATAACAGGCTATAACACTAAAGTCATGCCTATACACTTCTAACCTAGAGAATCGTAACATAACCTAACGTATCCTAACTGACCCTGACGTGCAGCGACCAGTCTTACTGGCCCCAGAGAGCCAAGCAGAACATACTGGAGCATAGTAGAGCGCAGAAATCCACGGAACAGCAGTGTACTGCACAAAAGGTAAAGCTATCCTGACAATACTTATCCTGATCAAAGAAAACCGAACGTAACATAACTCAACGTGACGTGCAGGGGCCACTATTTCTGGCCTTGCCAGGGCGAAGCTGAAAATATAAGATCACTGTAGGGCGCAGGAATCCACCTAATAGCAGACTATAGCACTAAAGGCACGGCTATCCTCTCCTAAGGTTGAGAATCGTAACATAGCCGAACACATCATATCTTACACTGACGTGCAGCGACCACTATTACTGGACACACCAGAGCCAAGCAGAACACATTAGTGGAGAGTAAAACGCTGAAATCCATATAATCGCTGTGTACATCAGAAGAGCCGATGCTAACCAGGCCTAACCCAAACCAACATAACTAAGCCGAACATAGCCTGACTAAACCTAACGTGCCTAGACCACTATTGCTGGCATTCACAGAGACAAGCTGAAAGCATTGGAGCACTGTGTGGCGCAGAGGTCCACCTAATAACAGACTACAGCACTAAAGTCAAGGCTAACATCTCCTAACCTAACGAATCGTAATATAATAAAACGCAACCCTTCTGAACCTAACGTGCCGCGACATCTATTGTTTGCCACCACAGAGCCGAGCAGAGCACATTAGTAGAGAGTAGGACGCAGAAGTGAATAGAATCGCAGTGTATATCGGAAATGTCAGAGCTACCCAAGCAAAACCTAAGCAAACGGAACATAACCAAACTTAGCATAACCAAACCTATCCTGCCGCGACCGCTATTGCTGCGATGCCCATAGCCATGCAGGGCATGCTAGAGCACAGTAGAGCGCGGAAATCGGCCGAACAGCAGCGTACAACGCATAAGTCAAAGCTATCCTTACCAAATTTAGCCTAAACGTACCTAACCGAACTTAAATTGACTAAACATTACGTGCCGAGACCTCTATTGCTGGTCTTCCCAGATCCAAGCTGAAAATAATAAAGCACAGTATTCAGAAGGTATCCACATAATATCAGACAATAGCACTAAAGTCAAAGACATCCTCTCCTTACCTAACCAACCTTAACATAAACGAACGTAACACAACTCAACCTAACTTGCCGCGACAGCTACGACTGGCCTCCCCACGGTCAAGCGGAACAGGATACTTGAGAGTAGAACGCAGAGGTCCTTATAATCGCGGTATATATCGGAAAAGTCAAAGCTACCCGATGCTAACCCAATCAAACAGGACATAACCAAACACAGCCTGACTCAACCTAGCCTGAGGGGACCGTCATTATTGCCATCGCAGGAGTCAAGCGGGATATATTAGACCACAGTAGATCGCGGAAATCCACCGAATAGCAACGTACAGCGCAAAAGATGAAGCTATCATGACCAAACATTACCTAACCCAACCTGACCGAACGTAACCTGACTCAACATAACGTGCCGAGACCACTGTTGCTGGCATTCCCAAAGCCAAGCTGAGAACATGAAAGCACTGTAGGGAGCAGAAATACACCTAATAGCAGACTATGGCTCTAAAGCCAAAGCTCTCCTCTCCTAACCTAGCCTACGTCAGCATAACCAAACGTAACATAATTTAAACTAACGTGCCGCGACCACAATTGCTGGCCCTTCCAGAGTCAAACGGAAAACATTAGTGGAGGAAGGTATGCTCAAATCCATGTAATAGCCGTGTATATCTTAAAAGGCAAAGCTACAAAAGCCTAACCCAAACCTACTGGACTTAAAAAAACATAGAATACCTCAACCTATCATACTGAGGCCGCTGTTGCTGCCCATCCCAGAGGAAAGCAGGACGCACTAGAGCGCAGTAGAGAGCAGAAATCCAACGAACAGCAGTGTTCCGCAAAGAAGTTAAAGCTGTCCTCTCCAAACTTAGCCTGAGACAACATAATCGAACGTAACCTGACACATCATATCGTGCCGAGACTTCAAATGCTGGCCTCGCCGGATCCAAGCAGAGCACATTAGTGTAGAGTAGAACGCAGAAATCCATAGTATGACTGTGTATGTCGGAAAAGTCTCAGCTACACAAGCCTATCCCAAACCAGAAGGTCATAACCAAACATAGCCTGACTCAACCTAACGTGCCGAGACTGCCGCTGTTGCCCCCCGCAGAGCCAAGCAGGGATTAGTACCGCAGAGTAAAGGGCAGAAATCCCCCGAAGAGCAGTGTACGGCACAAAAGTTCAATCTACCCTTACCAAACGTAGCCTAACCCAGCCAAACAGTACGTGGCCTGACTCATCATAACGTGCCGAGACCACCATTGCTGGCCTTGCCAGAGTCAAGCTGAAAATACTAGAGCACTGTAGGGCGCAGGAACCATCCTAATAGCAGATTACAGCACTAAAGACAAAGCTATCCCTCCAAACCTCACCAACCGCAACAGAACCAAACGTAGCATAGCACAACCTAACGTGCTGCGACCATTATTGCCGTCCTCCCCTGAGCCGAACAGAACACATTAGCATAGAGTAGGGCGCAGAAGTCCATAGAATCGCAGAGCATATCGGAAAATTCGGAAGAGTCAGAGTTACCAAACCTAACCCAATACAACTGAACATAAACAAATTTAGCCTAGCTCAAGCTAACGTGCTGAGACCGCTGTTGTTGCCCTCCCCAGAGCCAAGCTGGACATACTAGAGCACAGAAGAGCGCACAAGTCCACTGAATAGCAGTGTGCAGCATAAAAGTAAGTGATATCCGGACCAAACATAGCCAACACCAACCTAACCGAACGTAACCTGACGCAACATAACTAGGCAGAGACCACTATTGCTGGCCTTCCCGGAGACAAGCTGAAAAAATTAATGCACTGTAGGGAGAAGAAATCCACCTGATAGCAGTCTATGGCACTAAAGTCAAAGCTATCCACTCCTACCCTAACAAACAGTAACACACCAAACGTAACCTAGCTCAACCTAACGTGCCGAGACGGTGGTTGTTGCCCTACCCAGAGCCACGCGGAACACGTTAGAGGACAGTAAAACGCAGAAGTCCATATAATCGCAGTGTTTATCTGAAAAGTCATAGCTGCCCAAGTCTAAGCATAACCAACGGAACATAACCGAACATAGCTTGACACATCTTAACGTGCCGAGACCGATACTGTTGCCCCCCCCCCCCCGGCCCCAGAGCCAAGCAGGGCATACTAGCGCACAGTAGAGCGCAGAGTTCTACCAAATAGCGGTGTACATCACAAAAGGTAAATCTATCCTGACGAACTGAGCCTGTCTAAACCTAACCGAACGTAACTTGTCTCATTGTCACGAGACGAGACCACAATTGCTAGCCTTGCCAGAGCCAAGCTGAAAGCATTAGGTCACTGTTGGGAGTTCAAATACACCTAGTAGCAGACTATAGCACTAAAGTCATAGCTATCCCCTCCAAATCTAGCCAAACGTAACATATCCAAACGTACCCTAACTCAACCTAACGTGCCGCGAGCATTATTTCTGGCCTCCACAGAGTCAAGCGGGACACGTGAGTAGAGAGAAGAACGCAGAAATCAATATAATCTCTGTGTATATCAGGAAAGACGAAGCTAGCCGTGCCTAACCCAACCCAGCAAGACCTAGCCATACATAGCCTGGCTCAACCTAACGCGCCGAAACCGCAGTTGCTGCCCTCGACAGAGCCAAGTAGGGCAAACTAGAGCGCAGTTGGGAGCAGAAATCCTCCGGATGGCAGTGTACAGAACGAAAGTTAAGTCTATCCTGGCAAAACACAACCTGACCCACCCTTACCGAACGTAAGCAGCCACAATGTGACGTACGAAGGCTACCATTCCTGGCCTACCAAGAGCCAACCTGAACGCATTAGAGCACTCAAAGGAGTAGATATTCAGCTAATAGCAGGCTATAACGCTAAATTCAAAGCCATCCTCCCCTAACCTAACGAACCGTAACAACCAAGCACAACACAACACAACCTAACATGCCGCGACCACTACAGCAGGTCTTCGCAGAGTCAAGCGGTACACGTTATTGGAGAGTAGAACGCAGAAATCCATATGATCGCAGTGTTTGTCAGATAAGTCGAACCTACACAAGAATAACGCAAACCGACGGAACATAGCTAAACATAGCCTGACACAACCTAACTGTACGTAACCTGGCCCAACATAACGTGCCGAGACAACTATTGCTGGCTTTCCCAGAGCCAAGCTCAAAATATTAAAGCACTGTAGGGAGCAGGAGTCTTCCTATTAGTAGACTATAGCATTAAAGTCAAAGCCATCCTCTCGTAGCCTAACCAACCGAAACATACACAAACATAACCCAACTCAACCTACCGAGCCGCGACCAATATTGCTGGCCTCCACAGAGTCAGGCGGAACAAATTAGTGGATAGTAGAACGCAGAAATCCATATAATCGCAGTGTATATCAGAAAGGTCAAAGCTACGAGCGCCAAACACATACCAACGTAACACAGCCGAACATAGCCTGACACAAACTGACTAGTCGACACTGCACTTATGCCCACCCCTCCTCTATTGCTGGCCCTGCCAGAGACAGCCTGAAAACATTAGGGCACTGCAGGGCGCAGAAATCCACCTAATTGGAAGCTATAGTACTAAACTCAAAGTTATCCTCTCCTAACCAAATCAAACGTAACATAATCAAACGTAACCTAACTCAACCCAACGTGCTGCGACATCTATTGCTGGCCACCACAGAGCCAAGGATTTATCCTCTCCTAACCAAATCAAACGTAACATAATCAAACGTAACCTAACTCAACCCAACGTGCCGCGACATCTATTGCTGGCCACCACAGAGCCAAGGGAACACACTAGTCTGTAGTAGAACTCAGAAATTCATAGAATCGCGGTATGTATAGGAAAAGTCTAAGCTCCCCAAGCCTAACGCAAACCACCTGAACATATACAAACATAGCCTAACTCAAGCCAACGTCCCGAGTCCACTATTTCTGCCCTCCCCAGAGCCAAGCAGGGCATACTAGAGCACAGTAGAACGCAGAACTCTACCGAATAGCAGCGCACGGCGCAAAAGTTAAAGCTATCCTGGCCAAATATTGCCTAACGAAAGGAAAAAGAACGTAACATAGCACAACCAAACGTGCCGAGGCCACTATTGCTGGTCTTCCCAGAGCCAAGCTGAGAATATTAAGGCACTGTCAGGAGTAGAAGTCCGCGTAATTGCAGACGATGGGGTTATAGTCAAAGCTATCCTCTCCTAACATAACCAACCGTAAAATAACCAAACGTAATCTGACTGAACCTAACGCGCCGCGACCACTGTATCTGGACTCCCCATAGTCAAGCGGAACACACAAGCGGAGAGGAGACCTCAGAAATCCATAGAATCGCAGTGTACATCAGAAGAGTCAAAGCTACAAAGGCATAAATCAGTCCAACCGAACATAATCAAACATGGCCTAACTCAAACCAACCTGCCGAGACCGCAATTCTTGCCCTCCGCTGGGCCAAGCGGTTCATACTAGAGAACACTAGAATGCAGAAATGTACCGGGCAGCAGTGTACAGCCCAATATTTAATGCTGCCCCAACCAAACTTTGCCCAACCAGACATAACCGAACGTAACATGACTCAGCATAACATGCCGAGATAACTACGGCTGGCCTCCGCAGGGCAAAGCACAGCACATTAGTGGGGAGTGGTACGCAGAAACCCATAGAATCGCAGTGTATGTCAGAAAAGACAAAGCTACCAAAACATAACCCAAGCCAACGGAACATAGACGACCACAGCTTAACTCAAGCTAACATGACGAGATCACTATTGCTCTCTTTCCCT
>NW_016908252.1:0-11316 GCF_001483705.2 Eufriesea mexicana | reverse complement strand
CCTGAAACAAGCAGAATATGCTACAGCAGAGCAGCGCGTAGAAATCAAACGCACTGCCGTGAATAGCACAAAGGTCAAAGCTATCCTAACCTAATGCAACTTAATCTAACCTAACCAAATGAGATCTGACTCAACCTATCGTGCCCAGACCATTATCGCTGGCCACCACAGAGCCAATCATAATATACCAGAGCGCAGTGGAGCTCGGAAATCAGCCGCAATGCAGTGTAAAGCACAAAGGTCGAAGATATCCTAACCTAACCCAACGTAACCTAATTCAACATAATGTGCCGATACCACTATAGCTATCTTTCGCAGATACAAGCTGAACGTATCAGAGCACAGTAGAGTGCAGAAATCCGCCAAATGTCAGAGTGAGACATAAACGTCGATGCTACCATTGCCTAATATATACAATCATTAAGTGACCAAATGCAGCCAAACAAAACATGACGTGCCTAGACCTCTGTCGCTGGCCTTCCCAAAGCCACGCTGAACATATTAGAGGAGTAGTGCGCAGAAGCCCATATAGTGGCAGTGTACAGCGAAAGTCGAATATATCCTAACCAGACCCAAGCTAACCTAACCAAGCCACACGTAAACAAACTCAATCTAACGTGCAGCGACTGCTACTGCTTCCCTCACAGAGACGATCAGAGTACAGTAGAGCAACGTATTGGCGCAGAAATCCATCGAATAGCAGTGTATGGCGCAAAGGTCAAACTCATCCTGTCATAACCATACCAAAAGTAACATAACCGGGCGCAACCCAATACAGCATAAGGTGCCTAGACCACTATTGCTAGCCTCCGCATCGTCTAGCAGTACATATTAAAATAGAGTAGAGCGCAGTAGTCCAAAGAAATGCAATGTATAGCAGATCGGTCCAAGCTATCCTAACTTAACCCAGACAAACCTTACGCAACCAAAGGAAGACTAACTCAAACTAACGAGCCGAGACCACTATCTCTTGACTGCACAGAGCCCAGCAGGTAACAGTAGAGCAATGCAGAGCGCAGAAATCCAGAGGAAGGCAGTGCATGGCACAGAAGACATCTGCACCGTATCATAACTTGTCCAAACGTAATATTAACAAACGTAACATAACATATCCTGACGCACCGAGACAACTATCTCTGGCCTCCCTAGAGACAAGCAGAATATACAAGAGAACAGCAGAGCGCAGAAACCCACCGAGTAGCATTGTATGGCATGAAAAGTCAAAGCAGTCCTTTCCTCACCTAACAAAGCAGGACAAAACAGAACGTAATATAGCTCCATCTGACGACCAGCACCACCATTGCTGACCTCACCAGAGTCAAGCAGAGCTCATTATAGCAACGTAGAGGGTAGAAATCCACCGAATTGCAGTGTACACCACGAAAATCAAAGCTATGAGAACCTAACCCAAAGAAACATAACCTATTCAAGCGTAGCATAACACAAACGAACGTGAAGCGACCACTATTACTGGCATATGCAGAGCCGAGCAGAGCATACTAGACCACAGTAGACCGCTGATATCCACCGAATAGCAGTTTGTAGCACAAAAGTCAGATATATCCTGTCCTAACCTACATCACCATAAACAAACGTAACGTATCTCAACCTAACGCACCGCGACCACTATTACTGGCATCCCAAGAGCCGAGCAAATAATGGTAGGGTAATGTACAACGTAGGAATCCGCCGAATGGCAGTTTATAGCACGAAAGTCAAAGCTATCCTGTCCTAACTTAATCTAACTTTCCGAGACCACTATTCCTGGAATCCCCAGGGCCAAGCAGAGCATATTAGAGTAGAGTAGGGCGCAGAAATCCTCCGAATAGCAGCTTATACCACAAAAGTTAAAGCTATCTTAGCCTGGACTAGCCAGACGCGACATAACCAAGCGTAACATAACCCCACCTTACGTGCCTGGACCACTGTTGCTGACTTCCACTGCGCGAACCAGAGTATACTAGAGCACAGTAGATCGCAGAAATCCACCGCATTGCAGTGTGAAGCACAAGGATTAAAGATATCCTACCCTAACCGGACCTAACCTAACCCGTCCAAACGTAACCTAACTAAACATAACGAGCCGAGACCACTATTGCTGGCCTCCCGAGAACCAAGCAGAGCATATCAGAGCAGAGTACAGCACAGAAGTCCACTGAATAGCAGTGCATAGCGAAAAAGACAGTGCTGTCATCTCCTAACCTGACCAAACGTTACATAACCAAACCTAGGCTAAATCAAACTAACGTGACGGGACCACTATTGATGGCCTCTCCAGAGTCGAGCAGAGTGTAGTAGAGCAACGTAGAGAGTAGAGATCCACCGAATAGCAGTGTACGCCGCAAAAGTCAAGGCCACATAGCCGAACCTAACCCAACCAAGCCTAACAAAACGTAACCTAACTAAACCTTACGTGCCGAGGCCACTATTAATGTCAACCCCAGAGTCAAGCAGGGTATTGTAAAGTAACGTGGAGCATAGGAATACACCAAATTGAAGTGTATAGCGCAAAAGTCAAAGATATGTATACCAATCCTAACTTAACCTAACATAGCCAAACGTAACATAAAGCAAACTAACATGTCGCGGCCACTACTGCTTGCGTCCACAGAGACAGGCAGAATATGATAGAGCACAGCAGAGCGCAGAAGTCAATAGAATAGCAGTGTTGATCGCAAAAAGTCAGAGATATCGTATCAAACCAAAACAACCTAACCCAATCAAACGCAATCTAACATAACCTAACGTACCGCGACCTGCACTTCTGGCTTCCACGGAGGCAAGCAGATCATAATAGAGAGCAGTAGAGGGCAGAAATTCATAAAATCGCGGTGTATAGCTGAAAAGTCGAAGCTATCGGAATATAACAATAGCCAATCTAACAACCAAACGTAGCATATCACAAACAAGCTTGGCGGAAACAATATTTCTGGGCTCCACTGGACCAAGCAGGGAATGCTAGAGCACAGTACAGCGCAGAAATCCACTGCATTTCAGCTTACAGCGCAAAAATCAAAGACATTATATCCCATCCCAAACACGCCCAACCTAACCAAACGTAACCTAACACTACATAACTCGCCGCGGTAGCTATTTCTGGCCTCCCCAGAGCGAAGCAGAGCGTATTGGATCACAGAAGAGCGAGGAGGTACACCTCACAGCAGTGTATAGCACAAAAGTCAGATCCATCTTTTCCTAACCTAACCAAACATAACATGAACAAACGTAACGTAACTATACCTAACGTGCCGAAGCCACTATAGCTGGCCTCCACAGAGCCAAGCAGAATATGCTAGAGCGCAGTAGAGCGTAGAAGTCGACCGCTTTGCAGTACATAGCACAAAGGTAAAGGGCATCCTGACCAGACATATCCTAACCTAACCTAACCAAACGTAATGTGCCGCGATCACAATTAGGTTACGTTTGCGAGGATAGGTTAGGCATATTTCGGTCGAGATAGCTCCGCATATCGCGCCATGCGCTCTCATCCGGTGGGTTTCTACCCTCCACCGTGCTCTATTATACTCTGCTTTGCCCTGGGTGGGCCAGCGGTTGTGGCGGCCGCACGTTATGTTGTGTCGGGCTACGTTTGGTTATGTTATGCCAGCATGGGATAGGTTTGGACAGCTCTGAATTTTCGTTATACTGTGTTTCTATGGATTTATCGGCTCTGCAATCCAGTAATATTTTCTGCCTGTCTCTCGTGGGACAGCAACAGTGGTCTCGGCACGTTAGGTTGTGTTATGTTACGCTTCGACCGGTTGCGCTGTGATGATTTCGACCAGGATAGCTTTGGCTTTCGTGCTATACACTGTTTTTGGGCGGACTTCTGCGCTCTACTGTGCTCTACTATGTTCTGCTTGTCCCTCGTGTTTCCGGCAATAGCGGCGGCGGCGCGGTATGTTGAGATATGCCACGTTTGGTTAGGTTATGATGGTTTGGATTAGGTTTGGATAGCTTTGACCTTTCTTTTATATGCTGCGATTGTATGGATTTCTGCGATCTGGTCTCCTCTAATACATTCTGCTCGTCTCTCGGTGGCCAGCAATAGCTCTCACGGCACGTTTGGTTGAGCTAGGCTACGTTTGGTTATGTTACGGTTTGCCATGTTAGAATAGGGTTGGTCTGACTTTTGTGCTATACACTATTTTTCGGCGGATATCTGCGCTCCAATGTGCTCTAATTTATTCGACCTGGCCATGTGGAGGCCAGCAATAGTGTTCGCGGCATGTTATGATTGGCTACGCTACGTTTGGATAGGTTACGTTAGGATGAGTTAGGTTTGGATAACCTTACTTTTCTGTTATACAATGTGATACCATGGACCTCTGCGCTCTCCTCTCCTCTAATACGTTCTGCTCGGCTCTGAGGAGGCCAGCAATAGTGGTCTCGGCAAGTTAGCTTGAGTTATGTTACGTTAGATTATGTTACGACTGTTAATGTTATGGCAGGAGAGCTTTGACTTTTGTGATGTACACTGCCTTTCGGGGGATCTCTGCGCTCTATCTTGTTCTAATATGCTCTGCTTTGCTCGCGGGTTCCTGCAATGGTGGTTTCGGCACGTTAGGTTGCGTTAGGTTACGTTCGTTTACGTTACCTTAAGTTAGGCTTGGGAGTGATAGCTTCGACTTTCGTACTATACGCTGTTATACGGTTGACTTTAGCGTTCTGCTTTGCTCTACTATTTTCTGCTTGGCCTTGGGGATGCCAGAAACTGTGGCCTCAGCACGTTATATTGAGTACTGTTAAAATTTTGTTTGGTTAGGTGAGGTATGTTCGGTCAGGACAGCCTTGCCGTTCGTGCCATGCACTGTGGTTCGGTGTACTTCTGCGGTCCCCTGTTCTAAATTGCTTTCTGTTTGGCCGTGGGTAGGATAGCAGTTGTGGAAAGATGGACTGAGCTATGCTACGATTGTTTAAGTTAGGTTATTTCAGGTAAGGTATGGTTATGGCAGACTTTTGTGCTGTATACTGCGCAATGCGGCGGATGTCTGGGCTCTACTGTGTTCTAGTATATTTTTCCTTGCCCTTGGGAGGCCAGCAATAGTGGTCTCGGCCAGTTAGGTTGTGTTAGGCTATGTATGGCTACGTTACGTTTGGCTAGGTTAGAATAGGTTAGCTTTGACTTCTGTGCTATACACTGAGATTATATGGATCCCTGCGCTCTACTCCCTCTAACATGTGCTGCTGGGTTCTGGGGATGGCAGCAATAATGGTCTCGGCACGATTGGTTTAGTTATGTCAAGTTTGTTTACGTTACTTATTGTAAGGTTGGAATATGAGAGCTTTGACTTTTGTAACGTATGCAGCGAATCGGTGGATTTCTGCGCTCTACATTGTTTTTATATTCTTTGCTTGTCCTTGGGGAGGAGAGTAACTGTGGGCTCGGCACGTTAGTGTGAGCTATTTTACGTTCGGTTACGTTACGTTTGGACAGGTTAGGATATGCGAGTTTTGACTTCTATGCTGTGCACCGCCATTCTGTGGGTTATGCGTTCTACTGCGCTCCAATATACTCTGCTTGGCAATGGGGAGGCAAGAAATAGTGGTCTCGGCGCGTTTGGTTGTGTTAAGCGACTTTCGGCTACGTTAAGTTTGGTTACGTTTGGCAACGTTTGGATTACGTAGCTTAGACTTTTGTGCTATATACTACTACATGGTGCGTTTCAGCTCTCTTGATGGGGCTACCATACTCTGCTCGACTGTCGGGAGGCTGGAAATTGTGGTCGCGTCTCGTTAAGTTGAAGCAGTTTACGTTTGCTTAGGTTAAGCTACGTCGTGCTAGGTTAGGATACCATCGTCTTTTGTGCCATACACTGCTATTATATGGACTCCTGCGCTCTTCTGCGCGCTATGATACACTGCATGTCCCATTGGACGCCAGGAATAGTACTCTCGGCAGATTAGTTTGATTCATGTTAAGTTTGGCTATGTTAAGCTTGGTTGGCTTTGGTTAGGCTAGCACTGACTTTTGTGCTACACGCCGCTGTTCGGACGACTTCTGCGTTCTACACTGCTCCCCTGCACTCTGCCTAACTCTCGTGAGGCCAGAAATAGCGGTCGTGGCTCGTTGGCTTTGCTTACGTTGCGTTCGGTTATGTCACGTTTGGCTGGGTTGGGATAGGATAGCTCCGACTTTTGTGATGTACACTGCTATACGATGAATTTCAGCCCTCTAATGTGCTCTAATATGTTCTGCTCGGCTCTGGAGAGGTCAACAATAGTGATCTCAGTACGCTAGGTTGAGTTATGTTACGCTTGGCTTGGCAAGGCTTGGAGAGGCTTGGTTTGCCTAGCTTCGACTTTTGTGCTCTACACAGCTATTCTGTCCGTGCCTTTACACTGCGTTGCTCTTCTAGCATTTGCTTGCCTCTGTCGAGGCCAGCACAGCTGTCGCGGCACGTATGGCTTTGTTAGGGTAGGCTTGGTTACGTTATGTTTCATTAGGATGGCTTTGACTTTTGCGCTATAAACTGCAGTTCGGACGATTTCAGCGTTCTACATTGCTCTGCCATGCTCCGCTTAGCTCTCTTGAGACCAGTAATAGCGGTCGTGGTACGTAAGTTTGGGTTACGTTACGTCTGCTTATGTTACATTTGGTTAAGTTTGGATAGAGTACCTTTAACTTTTGAGCTTTGCACTTGAGTGCGGCGGATTTCTGCGGTCTCCTATGCTACTGTATATTCTGCTTCGCTCTGGAGAGGTCAGTAATAGTGGTCCAGGCATGTTATGTTGAGTTAGGCTACGTAAGGTTGTGCCATATTTGTATAGGTTTGTCTAGGATAGCTACGACATTTGTGCTGTACACTGCTATTCGGCGGATTTCTGCTCACTGCTGTGCTCTAGTATATTCTGCTTGGCCCTGGGGATGCCAGTAGTAGTGTTGTAGGCTCGTTAGGTTTAGCTATGTTACGTTTGGTCACGTTACGTTTGGCTAGTTTAGGATAGGCTTTCTCAGACTTTTGTGCTATACACTGCTATTCGCTGGCCTTCTACGCTCTTACCTTCTCTAGTATATTCTGCTTGTATATGCGGAGTTAAGCAGTATTGGTCTCGGCAGGACATCCTGAGTTAGGTTACGGTCCGTTGCGCTACGTTTGCATAGGTTAGGATAGGATAAGTGTGGCTCTTGCGCTATACACTGCAATTGTGCGCGTTTCTACACCGTGCGTTGCTCTACTATACTCTGCTCGACTCTGGTGGGGCCAGTAATAGTGGTTGCGCCACGTTAGGTTTAGTTATTCTATGTACGGTTAGGTAAGGTTAGGTCCGGTTAGGTTAGGGTATCCTTGACTTTTGAGATAGACAATGTTATTTGGTGGCTTTCTGCACTCTACTGTCCTATACTATAATCCGCTCGACTCTGGGGAGGCCAGGAGTAGTGTTCGTGGCACGATAAGTGTTGCTCGGCTACGCTTGGCATTACCACGGTTGGTTACGTTAGGAGAGGACAGCTGCGACTTTTATGCTATACACCGCCATTCGGTGGATGCGGTTATGATTGTGTAGCTTTGACTCCCGTGGTATACACTGTTTTCCGTTGCACTCCTGCGCTCTACCATGCCCTACTATATTCTGCTTGTCCCTGGGATGTCCAGCAATAGCGGCCGCGGCTCGCAATTATGAGTTAGGCTTCGTTTGGTTAGATTATATTTGTTTGGGATGGTTTGGATGGTTTTGACTTTTCTGCTAGACACTGCGATACTATGGCTTTCTTCTGTCTACTCTTCTTCATTATTTTCCGTTTGGCGATGAGGGGGCAGCAATTGAATTCTCGGAACGTTATGAAATGTTAGGTTACGTTTGGTTACGTTACTGTTGGTGGGGTTAGGATAGGATAGCACCGACTTTTATGCTATACACCGCCATTCGATGGATTTATGCGCTCTGCGTGGCTCTAATATGCACTGCTTGGCTCTGGGGACGCTAGCAATTGTATTCTTGGCAAGTAGCGCTTAGTTAGGCTTCTTGCGGT
Organism: Eufriesea mexicana; assembly: GCF_001483705.2. Classification (NCBI taxonomy): domain Eukaryota; kingdom Metazoa; phylum Arthropoda; class Insecta; order Hymenoptera; family Apidae; genus Eufriesea; species Eufriesea mexicana. The sequence goes on along the minus strand of NW_016908252.1, from coordinate 3,341 downwards.
TAGGTTGAGTTAGGACAGGCTAGGTTAGGGTATATTTGACTATTGTGCAACAGACTGCAATGCAGTGGATTACTGCGCTCTACTGTGTTCTAGTATATTCTGCTTGGCTATGGGGAGGTAAGTAATAGTGGTCTCTGTGCGTTGGTTTGAGTAAAGCAAAGATCGGTGGTGCTACATTTTTCTATGTTAGGATATCGTAGCTTCGACTACTGTGCTATGCACTGCGATCCTATGTACCTCTTCGCCATACACTCGTCTAGCATATTGTGCTTGTCTCTGTGGAGAGCGGCAACAGTGGTCTCGGCACGTTAGTTTAAGTTAAGTTACGTTCTTGTATATTACGTTCGAATACGTTATGATTGGATAGAACTTACTTTTACGATGTAGACTGTTGTTCGGAAGGCTTCTGCGCTCTACTATGCTCTACTATATTCTGCTGGGTCCTTGGGAGACCAGCAATTGTCGCCGCGGCTCGCAATGGTGTGTTAGGCCTCGTTTCGTTAGGTTATATTAGTATGGGTTAGGTTCGGTTGACTTTGACCTTTGTGATCTACACTGCTATTCGCTCGATATCTGCGTCCTGCATTGCTTTACTATCATCAGCTTTTCTCTGGGCAGGCCAGCAGCAGTTGTCGTGCCAGGCTTGGCTCTGCTACTTTACGTTCGGCCATGTTTAGTTGGGTTAAGCTTGGTGAGGACGGCTCTGAATTTTGTGCTATACACCACTATTCGATGGATTTCTCCACCCAAGTATGCCCTAATATATCCTGCTCGGCTATGAGAACGCCAGGAGTATTGCCCTCGTCACGTTAGTCTGAGTAATTTTGCGTTCGTTCTTATTGTGTTATGTTTTGTTAGGCCAGGACAGCAATGACTTTTGTGCAAAACACCGCACTCCGGTGGACTTCTGCGCCGTGCATTGCTCCACAATTCTATGCTCGACCATGGCGAGGCCAATAATGGTGGTATCGGCGCGTTAGGTTGAGTTAGGCTACACTTGCTCTGGTTATTCTCGTCTGGGTTATGTTTGGATAGCTTTGCTTTTGTGCTAAACACCGCCATTCAATGGATATTTTCGCTCTACTGAGCTCTCACATGCTCTGCTTGGCTTTGGGGATTACAACAATGGTGGACTCGGCGCGTCAGGTCGGGCTTGGTTACGTTCGGTTGGGTTGGGTTACGTCAGGTTAGATTATGATATCTTCTACTTCTCTGCTTTACACTTCAATGCGGTGGATATCTGTGATCTGCTCTGCTCTAGGGTATTCATCTTGGCTCTGGGGGGTCAGCAGTAGTTGTCACTTCAATGCGGTGGATATCTGTGATCTGCTCTGCTCTAGGGTATTCATCTTGGCTCTGGGGGCTCAGCAGTAGTTCTGTACGCACGTTAGGTTGAGTAAGATTACGTTTGGTTATGTTCCATTTGGCTTGGTTTGGATAGGATAAGTTTGACTTTTGCATTATACACTGAAATTCTGTGGGTTTCTTCGCTCTACGTTGCACTGCTGAATTCTGCTCGTCTCTGGGAAGGGCAGTAATCGTTATCGCGGCACGTTAGGTATTCTTATTCTACGTTTGGCTAGGTTAGGCTATGTCTGGTTAGGAGAGGATTTCTTTGACTTTTGAGCTGAACACTACTATTTGTTGGCTTTTTGCGCCCTAATGTGCTCTAGTATACTCTGCTTGACTCCGGGGATGCAAGCAATAGTGGTCTCGGGACGTCAGTTTGAGTTAAGCAACGTTCGGTTATGTTGCATTCTTCTACGTTAGGATATCGTAGCTTCGACTATTGTGCTATGCAGAGCCGTTCTGTAGAGTTGTGCGCTGCTCATTACCCTACTATACCCTGCTGGACTCACAGGGGCCAGAAATAGACGGCGCCGCTCTTTGGGATGTGCTAGGTTATGTTTGGTGATGTTAGGTTAGGTTAAGTTTGGTTAGGATGGCTTTGACTTTCGGGCTGTACACTGTTATTCAGCTGATTTCTGTGCTATACTCTCCTCTAGTATGCTCTACTTGACACTGGGGAGGCCGACAAAGGTAATCGCTGCACGTTAGGTTGCGCTCGGTTGCGTTTGCTTGTGTCACCGTTGGTTGTTATGTTGGGTTATCTCTGACTTTTGGGCTGTACGCTGCAATGCCGTGTACTTCGGCGTTATGCCTCGCTGCTGAGAATTCTCCTTGTCTCTGGGGAGACTGTCCATAGTGGCCTCGGCACGTTAGGTTGTGTCACCTTACGTTCGGTAATGTTACGTTTGGCTGGGTTAGGATGGGGTAGTTTCGACTGTTGTGCTATACAGGGCGGTTCTATGCCCTTCTGCGCACTACTCTCATAAAATATGTTCTGCTTGGCTCTCAGGAGGGCAGAAACAGTTGGCTAGGCTCGTTATTTTCGGATAGATTGCGTTTGGTTGGGTTAGGCTTTGTCAGGTTATATTAGGGTTTCACCTGCTTTTCTGCCATACACTACATTGCGGCGGATTTCTTCGCTCTACTGTGATCGAAAATGTTCTAATTGGTTCTGGGGTGGCAAGCACTAGTGGTCTCGGCAAGTAAAGTTGAGATAGGTATCCTTCGGTTATGTTATGTTTGGTTGGGTTGGGAGAGGATAGATTAGACTTTTGTGCTACACACTGCTATTCGGAAAATTCGGCGTTCCACATTGCTTTGCTGTACTCTGCTTATCGCTCGTGATGCCAGCAATAGCGGCCGTGGCACGTCTGGTTGGGTTACGTTACGTCTGCCTATGTTATGCTTGATTAGGCAAGGACAAGATTGCTTTGACGTTTGTGGTACACAATGTTATTCGGTGGAACCCTGTGCTATACTGTGTTCTTATGTGTGCCGCTTGGAGCTGGGTAGCACAGCAATGGTGGTCTCGGCGCGTTAGGTTTAGTTACGTTACATGTGGCGGTACTATGTTTTGATATGTTAGGCGATTACCGCTATGACTTTCGCGCTATACGCTGCCACTCTGTTGACCTCTGCGCACTACTCTAACCTTATATGCCCTGCTTGGCGATGCGGAGTACAGCAATAATTGGCTAGCCTCGTCAGGTTTGGCTTGGTTACGCTTGTTTGGTATAGGTTAGGACAGATTAAGTTAGGATACACTTTACTCTTCTGCTTTACACTTCAATGCGGCAAATTTCTGCGATGTGCTGTGCTCTAGTGTATTCGGCTTGGCTCCGGCGAGGTCAGCAGTAGTGGTGTAGGCACTCTAGGTTCAGTTCGGTTACGTTTGGTTATGTTACGTTTGATTGAGTAAGGATAGTAAAAGGTTGACTTCTGCGCTATACACTGCAATTCTGTGGGTTTCTGCGCTTTACGTTGCTCTACTA
>NW_016908251.1:0-2024 GCF_001483705.2 Eufriesea mexicana | reverse complement strand
TATGAATGGATGTATGGATTTGAGAATGTATGGATGTATGCATGTATGGATGTATGAATGTATGGACGTATGGATGAACGAATGTACGGATGTACGTATGAATGGATTTATGTATGGACGGATGGATGTATGGATGTATGGATGTATGGATGGATGTATGGATGGATGGATGTATGGATGTATGTATGGATATATGTATGGCTGTATGTATGGTTGCATGGATGTATGGATGGGTGGATTTATGGATGTGTGGATGTATGAATGAATGGATGGATGGATGTATGGATGTATAGATGTATGGATCGATGGGTTTATGGATGTATGCTTGTATGGACGGATGGATGTATGGTTCGATGGAAGTATTAATGGGTGGATGTATGGATGTGGGGATGTTTGGATGTATGTATGTATGGATGGCTGGATGTATGGTTGGATGGATTTATGGATGGGTGGATGATTGGATGTATGTATGGATGCATTAACGGACGTATCTATGCATGTATGCATGGATGAGCGTATGTGTGTATGCGTGGATGTATGGATGTATGTATGGACGTATGTATGGATGTACGTATGGATGGATGAGTGCACGAATGGATTGATTTGTGGATGTATGGATGCGTGGATATATGGATGTATGGTTGGATGGATGTATGGATGGATGGATGTATGGATGGGTGGATGTATGGATGGTTGGATGTATTAATGAGTGGACGTTTCTATGTATGGATGTATGAATGTATGGCCGTATTTGCGTTATGGATGTTCGGATGTATGTATGCATGGATGTATGTATGTAAGAATATATGGTTGTACGGAGCCATGGTTGTATGGATGTGTGGGTGGGCGAATGGAGGGGTGAATGGACGGAAGAATTGTTGTATGTATGGATGCTTGTATGGATGAGTGAATGGATGAGTGTATGGATCGATGCATGACTGGATGTGTGTATGGATGCATTTACGGATGTGTCTATGGATGTATGGGTTTATGCATAGATGTATGGATGTATGGATGTATGTATGTATGGATGTATGCATGTATGGATGTATGGATGTGTGGATGTATGGACGTATGGATGAACGAATTCATGGATGTACGGTTGTATGGATGTATGGATTGATGTATGAATGAATTGATGTATGTATATATGTATGTATGGATGGACAGATATATGGTTGTATGGATGGATGGATTTATGGATGAGTGGATGTGTGAATGTATGGATGGATGTATGGATGGATAGGTGTATGGAAAGGAGGATGTATGAATGGATGTATGTATGGATGAATGGTTGTGTGGACGGATGTATGTATGAATGGATTGAGATATGGATGGACGGATGTGCGGAAGTATGGATTTATGGTTGTGTGGATGTATGAAAGTATGGATGGATGGATGTATGGGTGGACATATGTATGGATCGATGGATGGATGGACGGGTGGTTGTATGGCTGGAAGGATGTATGGAAGGATGGGTGTATGGATGGATGAATGTTTGGGTTGATGGCCGTATGGATGTTTGGATGAATGGACGTATGGGTGTACGAAGGTATGGATGTACGGATGAATGGATGTATGGATCGATGGATGGATGTATGGATGTATGGATGTATGGATGTATGTATATATGGATGTACGAATGTATGGATGTACGAATGTATGGATGTACGGATGTATGGATGTATGTATGTATATCTGTTTGGATGTATGGATGGATGGATGTATGAGTGGATGGATGGATGGATGTATGAGTGGATTTGGATGGATGTATGAGTGGATGGATGTATGGGTGGTTGCATGCATGGATGTATGTATGGACGCATTTACGGATGTATCTATGTATGTATGTATGGATGAGTGTACGGGGGTATGCGTGGTTGTATGGATGTACGTATGGATGGATGAGTGCATGGATGTGTGGATTTATGGTTGTATGGATTTGTGGATGTATGGATCTGCGTATGGATGAATGCACTGGTGTATGTTTGGATGTATGTGTTGATGTCTGTATGGATGCATGT
>NW_016908250.1:2129667-2168952 GCF_001483705.2 Eufriesea mexicana | reverse complement strand
GAGCTACCTGGCTTGCATAAATAAGGAGGAGAGATTCTATTGGCGTGCTATAGCCATTGCAATTCACTGGAATCTGGATGGAAAATTAAATTTTACTGATTAATTTAATTGACATCTTCCACTAATATCGTGGTGAGTTAACTTTCCCGCATAAAAAAGGAGGAGAGGTCCTATTGGCGTGGTATAGGCATTGCAATGCTATAGAATCTTACTGGGAAAATCAATTTTGTTAACAGTTTCGACTAATATCGTGGTGAGCTATCTTTCTTACATAAATAGGGTGGGATGATACTATTGGGGTCCTATAGACATTGCAGTGATATAGAATGTAGTTGGAAAGTTCAATTTTATTGACATTTTCGACTAATATCGTGGGGAGCTAAATGTCTCGCATAAATAAGGAGGTAAGATTCTATTAGCGTGCTATCGGCATTGCAATGCTATAGAATCTTCCTGGAAAATTCAATTTTAATGACATTTTTAACTAATATCGTGGAGAGCTAACTGGCTTGCATAAAGAAGGAGGATAGATTCTATTGGCGTGCTAGAGCCATTGCAATGCTCTGGAATCTGGCTGGATAATTCAATTTTACTGACATTTTGGACTAGTATCGTCGTGAGCTATCTTTTTTACATAAATGAGGAGGGTTGATTCTATCGGCGTGCTATAGCCATGCATTGCAATAGTATCTGGCTGGAAAATTCATTTTTAACTACGTTTTCGACTATTACCGTGGTGAGCTATCTTCCTTGCATGAGTAATGAGGAAGGCTCCTTTTGGAGTGCTATAGCCATAGCAATGCTGAAGAAGCTGGCTGGAAAATTCAATTTTATTGACATTTTCGACTAACGGCGTGGTGAGTTAACTTACTTGCATAAATAAGGAGTGTAGATTCTATTGGCGTTCTATAGCCATTGCATTGCCGTAGTATCTGGCTGGAAAATTCATTTTTAACTACGTTTTCGACTATTACCGTGGTGAGCTATCTTCCTTGCATAAGTAAGGAGGAAGGACCCTTTTGGAGTGCAATAGCCATTGCAATGCCGTAGACTCTGGCTGGTAAACTCAATTTTATTGAAATTTTTGTCTAATATCGTGTAGAGCTAACTTTCTTGCATAAATAAGGAGCAAAGAGGCTATTGGCGTGCTATAGTCATTGCAATGCTCTGGAATCTGGCTGGAAAATTCAATTTTGCTGACATTTTCGACAAATATCGTGGTGAGCTACCCTTCTTGCGTAAATAAGGAGGAAAGGTTCAATCGGCGTGCTATAGCCATTGCCATGCTATAGACTCTGGCTGGAAAGATCAATTTTGTTAACAGTTTCGACTAATATCGTGGTGAGCTACCTTTCTTACATAAATAAGGATGAAAGTTCCTTCTGGAGTGCTATAGCCATTGCAATGCCGTAGAATCTGGTTGGAAAATTCCATTTTATAGACATTTTTGACTAATATCGTGTAGAGCTTACTTTCTTGCATAAATAAGGTGGAAAGATACTATTGGGGTCCTATAGACATTGCAGTGATATAGAAAGTAGTTGGAGAGTTCAATTTTATTGACATTTTCGACTAATATCGTGGTGAGCTAAATTTCTCGCATAAATAAGGAGGTAAGATCCTATTGGCATGCTATCGGCATTGCAATGCTATAGAATCTTCCTGGAAAATTCAATTTTATTGACCTTTTCGACTAATATGGTAGTGAGCGATCTTCCTTGCATAAATAAGGAAGAAAGTTCCTTCTGGAGTGCTATAGCCATTGCAATGCCGTAGAATCTGGTTGGAAAATTCCATTTTATTGTCATTTTCGACTATACTAATATCGTGGAGAGCTACCTGGCTTGCATAAATAAGGAGGAGAGATTCTATTGGCGTGCTATAGCCATTGCAATGCACTGGAATCTGGATGGAAAATTAAATTTTACTGAAATTTTGGACTAATATCGTGGCGAGCTACCATTCTTGATTAAATAAGTAGGATAGATGCTGTTTGCGTGCTATAGCCTATGCAATGCTATCGAATCTGCCTGGAAAGGTCAATTTTGTTAACAGTTTCGACTAATATCGTGGTGAGCTATCTTTCTTACTTAAATAGGGAGGGATGATACTATTGGGGTCCTATAGACGTTGCAGTGATATAGAATGTAGTTGGAAAGTTCAATTTTATTGACATGTTCGACTAATATCGGGTGAGCTAACTTAATTGCATAAATAAGGAGGGTAGATTCTATTGGCGTGCTATGGCCATTGCATTGCTATAGTATCCGGCTGGAAAATTCAATTTTTTTGACATTTTTAACTAATATCGTGGGGAGCAAACTTTCATTCATAAATAAGGAGGAGAGATTCTATTGGCGTGCTATAGCCATTGCAATGCAACAGAATATGGCTGGAAAGTTCAATTTTATTGACATTTTCGACTAATATCGTGGTGAGCTATCTTTCTTGCGTAAATAATCAGGAAAGGTTCTATTGGCGTGCTATAGCCATTGACATGCTGCAGAATCTGGCTGGAAAGTTCAATTTTATTGACATTTTCGACTAATATCGTGGTGAGCTATCTTTCTTGCGTAAATAAGGCGGAAAGATTCTATTGGCCTGCTATAGCCATTGCGATGCTCTGGAGTATGGCTGGAAAATTCAAGTTTATTAACATTTTCGACTAACAGCGTGGTGAGCTACCTTTCTCTCATAAATAAGGCGGAAAGATTCTATTGGCGTGCTACAGGCATTGCAATGCTATAGATTCTTCCTGGAAAAATCAATTTTATTGACATTTCCGACTATTATCGCCGTGATCTACCTTTCTTGCATCAATAAGGAGGAAATATTCCATTGGCGTGCTATAGCCTATGCAATGCTACAGAATCTGCCTGGAAAATGCAATTTTACTGACATTTTCGACTAATATCGTAGTGAGCAATTTTGCTTGCATAAGTAAGGAGGAAGCATCCTTTTGGAGTGGTATATCCATAACAATGCTATAGAATCTTCCTGGAAAATGTAATTTTATTGACATTTTCGACTATTATCGTAGTGAGCTATCTACCTTGAATAAGTAAGGAGGTAACATACTTTTGGAGTGCTATATCCATTGCAATGAGGATCCTTTTGGAGTGCAATAGCCATTGCAATGCTGCAGAATCTGGCTGGAAAGTTCAATTTTATTGACATTTTCCACTAATATCGTGGGGAGCTAACTTTCTTGCATAAATAAGGAGGAGAGATTCTATTGGCGTGCTATAGCCATTGCAATGCTGCAGAATCTGGCTGGAAAATTCAATTCTATTGACATCTTCGACTAATATCGTGGTGAGTTAACATTCCCGCATGAAAAAGGAGGAAAGGTCCTATTGGCGTGGTATAGGCATTGCAATGCTATTGAATCTTACTGGGAACTTCAATTTCATTGTCATTTTTGGCTAATAACGTGGAGAGCTAACTTTCTTGCATAGATAAGGAGGAAAGATTCTTTTGGCGTGCTATAGGCATTGCAATGCTACAGATTCTTGCTGGAGAAATCAATTTTATTGACATTTTCGACTATTATCGCCGTGAGCTACCTTTCTTGCATCAATAAGGAGGAAATATTCCATTGGCGTGCTATGGCCATTGCAATGCTCTGGAATCCGGCTGGAAAATTCAATTTTGCTGACATTTTCGACTAATATAGTGGTGAGCTACCCTTCTTGCATAAATAAGGAGGAAAGATACTTTTGGAGTGCTATATCCATTGCAATGCTGCAGAATCTGGCTGGAAAGTTCAATTTTATTAACATTTTCCACTAATATCGTGGCCAGCTACCATTCTTGCTTAAATAAGTAGGATAGATGCTATTGGCGTGCTATAGCCTATGCAATGCTATAGAATCTGCCTGGAAAGGTCAATTTTGTTAACAGTTTCGTCTAATATCGTGGTGAGCTATCTTTCTTACATAAATAATGTAATCTAATTATATTCAAATGCAGAATATTTAAATTTAAATTAAAAAGTAATTTGTTAATATGAGTAAATATATATAACTCTAGTGAATTTAGCTTCATATAATTGTAAATTTCAGATAAGATTTAATTCCAGTAGACGACCATTATTGTGCTAAATATTACACAAATCTTCGATGCTAGTATTGAACAAACAGTGGAGGAATCACAAGTATTGCCATTTGTCTTGCCAATGAGGTTATTGATATAATGGCATCGGTGGTACTGAAACTAATGGAAACTTTTTAGTCAAGTAAACAGTGATGTTTATAAATTTCTATTCGTCATACGATAGTCACGATAATTGTGTAAAATACCGAGTATGCCATTAAATATACTTATAACGTATTCTGTAGATAACATATATAAATTCTCCATAAAATGTCGATTCGTTAGTACGGTATTAAGATAAGTAATTTCGGTTCGATTATTAATTTTGCATAAAGTCATGATCCGTACAAGTATTGACTTAATACTAATGTTACAAATGTAAATATGAACAATAAATGATTAATTTTTAATTCTGAATAAATAGAAACCGTATGTAAGCTACTTACATTAACACGTTTTCAACAGTACCGCCCAAATGTTGTATACGATAAATTTATAGAACTTTTAATTAATATTCAATTCTAAATAAATAACAACTATACATATGCTCGTTACAATAACACGTCCTTAAATAGTGTAGAAACGGATTTGGAGATGGTGTATATTAATATATTTATTTAATAATAATAGTAACAATGATAGAGTACGTGGGTAACGATAAAGCTATGAATTATTACAACTTATCACAGCGCTGAAAATACACTCCTGCAGCAACTCTCCTATTACAACTCACAAGTATAAACAACAAAGAATCTGGGAATGTAATAAAACCCGAAACGATCGAACAATCCCACTTATGGGATTCTAACGCGGTTCACTAAACTAATGACGCCAGAGTCAGCACTGGCCGAATATTCTCTAAAACCGAATTCTCTCCAAGGGGCTCCCTTAACGGCACTGTCTCACGAAGCTATCAACTGTCAACTCTCTACCCTCTATTCTCTGCTTATCTTCCAGATCGGGCCATATTAAGCCCGTCTGGAAGACAAGGACCTCCCCCGTAGGAGGAGAGAACTTCCCCCACGTAACGTTCTGGGGTGGAAGGGAATCCTCCTTCAAGTCAGATTCTTCGATGGCTCACACACGCGGGGACCTTTCCCGAGAGGTGCCGGCGGCCGCGTCACCCTCAGTTAACGATGGGGAAAACAGGGATTGCGCGAGGCTACGTCACGTGGCCTGGCCCCGACCATCCGGGACTCGCCTGGCCGCCAGATTCTAAGGGGGCCTCTATACCTGGCGAGGTCTAACAATGTCCTATATTCTTACAAGAAGTAACATCTCTCCTACTGCAACTCTCTAATCAACAACTGACCGCTGACTAAGCAGCGCTCCAATGGAGAACTTTCAACTCCTCGACAACCCCCTAATCGACAACTCTCTAATCTCAGAACGTGCTTGTCCTTTTATATTCTTCTTCCCACCATGCGCGCCCTGCACGTGTTTTCCAATGCCTCCCCCAACATAACAAAGTATGATCGTGCTAAGGTCCTGACTCATCGCCCAGGGTTCTTCCGACTGACCTGACCTTCGAAGGACAGGAAAGCTTGAGTTACTGCAATAATATTATCTTTAGAAACATTTTATTTTTGATAATATGGCAACCAAGGTAATCCACAAAAATAGTACCCATACCAATTTGTAACCCCGAAACAAGTGAGGACATGTTTACCGATTCACTATGCCTATCTATAAACTGTAGCTTCTGTGAGTGGCATTCACGCTTTGTACGGCTAGGATAATGTCAGTATAGAATATGTCAAATGATCTGATAATATGGTTGAAGTGTTCCGATGTTGACATATGTTCCGAAGAATGTTAGCCTGAAAGAAGCTTCCATAATGTGCGAGGTGATCTGGCACTCCATTTCTACCCATGCATTCCCATCGTTGTAACGAGAATAGTCTTCAGGTTCAATGTGGTTCTTGATCTTCCCTCTCCAGATATTAATTTCGGTTCTTCGAGTGGTATGTAATTATATACCAGATTCTTCTATTTATGATATCAGCTTTTCAGTTATGCTAATGTATTCAAGCTGGTATTACTGAACTTAAATATATATGGTATTTATGGGAAAAAGAGTGAATAATAGGAAGAATAGTATAAAAACAAGAAAATAGTTAATGAAGTAGGTAATAACTATATACCTAGAATAGAATTTTATATATATTTATTTAGAACAATGTTGTCATCTGGTAGAAAGTTAATTCCCTAATTGTAGTACCCATTGAGGTTGTTCATTAATTCTTTCTTCTTCCTTGTGAACTGGCATTTGTTTTGTTAGAAAGTCGACGTCGTCTTTATTTTTATTATGGGTTGTTATACTTTACAATTTTTCTGGGAGTTATTGCGCTATTATTCCTAAATATTTGCCTATTCCTAAACGGTACACATGATGCTTCAATACACTGGTATAAAACAAATATTTCAGTGAAAATGTGAGTTAATCATGTAAAGTATTCGCCACATCTCAGAAAATAAAGAACGTCAAGGTGCAAATGTAATTCATTATTTTGAAGTTAAGCCCTTTAGTCTTATGCCTTTAGTAATCGAATAACTTTAATTTTTAATGCACCTTAGAGATTTATTTATTTCGAGATCTGCTGAAATATTTATAAAAAAATTTTAATCATCCCTAACGGTATCAAATTCGCAACAAATATTACTTTCAACATTTATAACTTAGTTTATTCCAAGCGAATTTTAATTTATATCGTGGAATAGGCTTCCTGTCTGTCTATGAAGAATAATTATCTACCTATGGTTGTAGTCACAAGTGTTATCTTCATGAAATATTAGTTTATGACTCATGCTATGAAGGATATGAATTGCAGGGAATATTATTCTTAAATGCTACTACCCGTGGCTAATTAATTCATGTAAAACCATATCGCTTGAGGTAAATTTTATTTCTAGACTTCTAGACTGGATTAATTTCAGGGATCAGTGTTCTAACATTTACATCAATATAACAAAAAACTTAAAGGAGGTTTTAGGTAATATAGAGCCATTAATGCACACTGCGCTAAGTTATAATACGTAGGAAGCATGTAATAAAAAAATTTTACAAATGTAGTATGCAATATTATTGTTTCCACATCTATTCCCATTTCTCTGACATACTTGTCTCTCATTACTCCTGTCACTAAAATATTTTGAATCTTATGAGCATATGTATATACTATACACACTATACTAATTCTATCAAACATTCCTTTTTAAAGTGCACAATCTAATCTAAACAATTTATACTATACTATTTCCTGTACTACATCCAATTTCTTTCCTAGAAAATATTCTCAAAATATCCACTTAAATAAATGCATAAAATTGCAACAAAAATATTTTTTCAAATTTTCAAATTTTCCAGATTCACTCGCAAACGCATCGTTACCAAATTGGGATTAACATCTACATATTATAAAATCCATGAGAAAGAAGACACAAGGAACATTCGACGCTTTCACGAGTCTGCGACTGTACATCGATTCTCGTAACTCCATGTGGTTATTCTCCGCCACGTGTACCTATTATGACCATGTAGTTACAAAGGGACGAAGATGGAGAAAGAGAAGTAGATCTAAAAAGATTGGACGGTGTTGCAAAAAAAAATGGAAATATCACTCACACGCATACATACACGAGGGAATCGAAAGAATGAGCGCTATCCCTGATCCAGCTGGGGCCATTGCACGAAATTGCCCGAATTTCAACAATCACAGCCCGGAGTAAGATCATTGGATCAGACAAGTATAAAATTTTATCCTCATACTGTTTTCATATGCCTTCCTGTTCCCCGAACCCGTTTCCCAGAACCCGTTTTAGTTTCTTGCTGCCTGCGTCGCGACGGAGATAGAAAATGCAGTTCAAATGTAGTCCATTAAGTACAAATTAATTGACTGAATTAAGGGAATGCGGATATTCTGTAGTCGAGGAAGAAATACCCGTGACGAGGGGAGCAGCGGCAAGGGAACCGCGAGCGGTTTTAGTAAAAGGGCGAAGGAAATAGAGTCTCGAAGACAATGCTTTAGAGTAGTTGCACGGATGAGAGGAGGAAGGTGTGTGCACTCTCTGCCTCTCTGCCCTTCCAATCTCTTCTCCATTATTTTTCGTCGGTTTATCAGCTCTCAGGTCTTCAGATTCTAGTTCTTCAGAATAGAATGCAAGGATGAAGTATGCACTTGTTAAACAGTGGTTGAACGTGAAGAACTGAGTTTGAGAAGATGGGTGAGGATAGCGATTCGTGTAGGCGTTTGAAGAAGTCTATTAAGAACTGGTAATGTAAATATTACTTAATAACATTAAGAACAATTCTTTAGTTGATTCGGTCACCTCATTTGACAAACTGACGTCGGCATGCTTGCAATAGCACAGAAGTATAGAAAATTTATGATTTATTTTGGATTATACCATGTATATGGTACTCAGGAAATACGAGTACAATTTTATTTTCTGACGAAATAAATACTGTCGAATTTTGAAATTAATATAATCATGAGGAATTCAAATCTGCCAATGGGTTAATACTGCATATATTATCAATTATCGCACCATCAACTATTACAACGAAATTCTCGAATAAGGACGAATATAATAGTAAGTAATATCTTCATTGGATTGTTGTGCTTCTCTTGTTAACGGTATGTCTCCTTCTTCTTTTTATAATTACCCAAATTTCCCAACCTGACCATAAAAAGCGACTTAAAAGCAATTTTCTTTGATCTCCGAATTAAATAAATTTTCATCAATAGTTTAAAATAACTTTGTATTAAGTATCTTCCACTTCTGACATAATATTAGTATAACATTCAGTCATTCCTCCTTCCATTCCCCACTTCCTATTACACATAGTATTGGAAGCTCGAAACTAACCGAGAAATGAAATTTGTAGTGTCAAGGCTGGAATTACGCGGTAACAGGTGTATTCATAATCAAGCAAAGAAAAGAGAAGAGCATAGACCAGGATTCGAAGTTCATTCGGAAAGAGGCATTGTATTTCTACTTGCCGTTTCTGTTTTCGCTGTCCGCAGGCTACACCTGGATTTGATGATGCATCTGGTAGAGAATAGAGAAAATCGATAATTTTGAGAAATTATAATTCGACGGAATATTCAGTTTTAGTTAGCCATTATATATTTATCCCATCGACGATAAAATTCGAGAAATTGTCAAAACTCTGCAAACGTATCGCTGTCAATTTTGGTTAAAAACGGCTATAGTCACGTGATAAATATAGCTTATAATCGTGAAGGTCTCGCTACTCCATTGTAATGCAAATATTTTATTAAAGTGCAACGGGTTAAATGGCTTTTGAAAAAATTCTAAATGGTTGTACAATGCTCTCTTATAATATATTCTTTCTTTTCTTTTTATTTGTAAGTGCATGAACATCGTCCATTAGTTCATGACAAATACTCATAATATAACAAATGGGAACAATCGAAGGGAGCTTCCTTTTATATTTACAATTACAACAATATGACGATAATTTTGCTGCATCCCTAATGCTTCTAGGATGAAAATGTCCAGCAAGTATATCCGCTTTCATTCCAAAGACTCTTTTACGCTTCAATCGACTCGTAAGCATTCTCTCTGCGCGTTAGAAAGTTGACTCTTTCACAGTGCAGCACGAAGTGTAGTTTCATTGTCTTTATCATTTACTATTAAACGAAATCGGCCACATGTAATAATTAGTGAGCAGAGCTTCGAGAATTTACTTGGCTCTCAATTGTCAGGCGAACGTAGAACTTCTATTTAAGCGAATTGGGCGAAGTTCAGTATCATATTATATATGTACATGTAGGATCAATTCCACTTTCGCTTTTTGCGTTCCATGAATGTATAATTTGCCGATTGTCATTAGATTCGATTTGCATTTTAACGATGGAACTGTTCATCTGCAATTAGTAACTAATTATACTACACAGGAATATAATGTCGCACTATGCAATATTAATTGAAGAGGAATCATGAAAAGATCGTCGCTAATTTCATTAAACGCAGTTACGTATTTGTTGTGACTGGAAAAAAGTACCTTAAATTATTTTGCCTTATTTGGAAGTTTCAGTATTCAAATATACATCTTATTTCAATATAGCCGATCCGATAAATACAGACTACGACATATTATTTGATTTATCAACAGTGAGTGTAAATTTCTTCATCATATGTATTTTGCTCGACAAAAATAACATACCCTGAATCTGCTGTCAACGTGTTGGGGAAGAAGAGCATACGTAAGTACTAAATGATTTAATTCTCTTGAATCCCTTCGTAAGAATATTCTAATTATGTTTCAATTTAATATCTAGATCATAATATATGTAATGAACAATAGAAGAATATTCTAATTACATATGGTTGTAGTATTCAGAATATTCCATTTGTAAACGAAAAGAACAACGACCATAACCTACATTTCTAATCGAGAACCTGAGCAACCTTCTCCCCCAGTAAATTACATAAAATACAAACGAACTCTGTTATAATTAAACAGTACTCGACATCTTTAAATAACAAACATGGAATGAGAGCAGAGCGCTGTGCAGCACCTCGCCGAAAGCACCATCACCACAACAGATATCTGCATGGACAAGCATAGCGCAGCAGAGCGCAGCAGAGCACAGCAGAGCACATACGAGCATAGGATAGTACCTCACAGCGGTGCAGAGCACTGGTCTGCGCAGTATCGGAACAAATAGCACCGCTATCCCTGTTCAGCACTGCTGATCCCGACACGGCAACGAATAGCACCGCCACCACAGCAAAATACAGCAGAGCGCAGCAGAGCGTTGCAAAAATCAGCAGAGCTCATTAGGGCGCAGAATTCCACAAAGTATCAGCGAATAGCGCAGATTAACACTGCTTTTGGACAGAACCGTATGGAACAGCACTACCACCAGGGCAGAGCACAGCAAAGCACATGAGAGTACAGTATGGTTCAGCTAATCAGGGTATAGCACCGAATACCACGGTTTACATCAGATTAGCACTGCAAAGGAGAACATATGGAATGGGAAGGTTAGTAGAAGGCCCAGTAAATTAATTGAGGTATTAACAGATGTCTTAAAGGATTGATCATTGTTAATCAATCTATGTACATACATTCGTTATCTTTTTCAATTGCTTTTGATTATGGTTAGAAGGTAGCTGGATTGTGAGTTGGATTTGGGAAGGTCTGTTCGAGTTGCTTGAAAATTTTTATTTTCAAGTGTTTGTAGAGAATTCTGTAAAATCAGTTGTTAGCCCTTAACCTTATGGAGCAATATAAAATGTTAACCTCTTTTTGTCACTTTCTAGGAAACTCCTTTCCTAAATGATACCAGTTGGCGCCAATTGTTACACTACAATTTTTAAAATTGCTGGTACCTCATTCTCCAAACACTGAATTTGAATTTAAAAGCACGGTATTATATGATATCACTCCTGGGTTTTTGTTAAAAGGTTATATTGTTGCTGCACGGATCATTGCATGACTAAATTATGGTTCATCGCAATATCTTTCGCAAATTTTTATCCCGATGCTGATACCTTAGCCGCAATACTCTGCAGTTAAATATATAAATAAAATTTCTGGAATATTCAGGTGTTTGCCAACTTTGCTAACTTACCTAATCCTTCATTACACTTCCGCTATTTTAATAAATTTCCACATCATAGACCTACTACATATACTCTCACCTACGGAATACGAATTGACAAATCTCTGGTTGGGGACTAGATAAGATCTCGTAGCTTTTCCATAGCGAATAGTTACTGGAATCTTAAATCTTATTGAAATATTCGAAATATTTCAGACTTCTCCATTTGTACTCCATTTGCAATTATTTACATTACATGACTTCGTAGAACATGTAAGTATTTCCGATACTTTCATTGTATTCTTGATGAAATTCCTTGTACGCGATTCGCGTATTTCTTCTTCCTTCTTTTTCATACTCGTGCAAATAGGCTGATAGAAAACGTACGTCGAGCGCATTATAGAAACTATTGGACAGCATTTTTACTATAATTACCACTGTCGAGATGACAGGTGGAATTTAATAGAATATCCGTTTCAAATTATATAGTAACTGAAATATTTATATAATCCTTGGACGTAATATTTTCTTCCAAATAATGGTGAAATTAAAAGAAACACGCATTTTGTTTTTAACGGATAATTTAGAAATGTAGATGGATATTACACGTCATTAATTATAAATATTTGCTCCTTGATGCTCTTTATTTTCTGAGATATGTCGAATACTTCACATGATGAACTCACATTTTCACTGAAATATTTGTTTGTACCAGTGTATTGAAACATATTGAAAGTCGAAATATTTTTCACTGCTATTTTTTCCATACATGATATTCATTAACCAAATCCGCGAAAATCAACAAATGCGTCACGTTTTACAGCCCGGAAAGGATAAAAAATTTCTCAATAGAAGATCTTAAAAATTATAATTTCATGGTTAAAAAACGTATCCAGAATAATGCTTCTAAAATTAATTATTTTGATCTCTTTCATATCTATCATCCATGAACCAAGTCATCACACGCAACCAAAGTTCACAACTTTCAATTCTACGAAAACGTCTAACAATCAACGAATGCTTTCCCTTTCACTGTACAATAAGATTAACAGGTCTCTCATTAGAAAATGCTTCAAGTTGAAAATATCCCGCTAAAGAATGTATTCAGATTAAGCCCTTGAAGATTAATTATTTTCCATTCTCCATCAACTCCCTCCACATACACCGTTCAACAATCGTCTCAATAAATTTCACCTAAACATATGAAATATTTTATTGTATACATATATAATACGATTAAAAATTAAATACTCCCCATTCCACAACCATATAATACCATTCACCAAGCACATTGAACAACCTGAACCAACCCCATGTACCCAGATCAGACAGCCCCTAATGTGCACATAATCCCATGGAAATAACGAAAAATTCACCAATGCTTCATCTTTCGTCATTCCAAGGTCCTAGCACAAATATAACGCTCAGCTCGATCTACGATCGCGCGAGATCAATGAATTGTCAGCTAATCAGGATACGAAAATATGTCCATCCAGAATTCCCTTCGGTGCATTCTTGGACTGGCAGTGGTCGATTCCTATTGCGGTGCGTTTTACGCGCCCCTCTTTTTGCCATCGGCACGCGAACGCGCGATATATTTAATGGTTCAAGGATAGGAGATTTTATTATGTAGCCCCGTTAAATTTCAGCTATAATAAAATACGGATGAGCGCTGACACAACAGTATACGCGTTGTCGAGCGCGTTGTTTATAAATACTAGCCAGCTTACAATCCACTGCACCATTACGTCGCTGGTCGCAAGATACGTGCATTTGCTTTTCCATTCACTAAAACCACTGGTAAAGACCGCGATGACGCTTCTCAATGCCGAATTCACAGCTCCCAACTGGACCAAAATGAATAAGAGAATCATAATGGCGAGAGAAGAGGCTTGGTCCCGCATGCCCGCCGATCACGCTTTTCTCGTCTCACTCCTCGCCCTTCGCTCTCCAATGATATCCTGCTGTGCACAATGTTCCCCGCAGGGGCTACGGTCGACCTTGGTCGGCCGTAGTATGGGACTGGCAACCCCACGGTGCCTAGCTGACGTGCACCTACGTCGAGGTGGGCTAGCAGCCTCAGAACGGAAGTGGTTCGCCACGAACGGGACGACCGGTACGCCCGTGATCACCGGTACCACGGGAGACCGATTTAGCCCTGGGCCGGCTGTCGAGAGGCAGTCCGCCCGTCGGTCGCTGTAAGAGCGGGCGTGTTCTGTGGCACACCCGCTCGCGCTGGTTGGGCGTATCCCAACCCCTCGCCCATGGGGGCCGTGTCGATAGTCCACTAGGAAGGTACGGCACGTAAAATCTCAGACACTCGTTGTGCACAATGTTGTCTTGGGTATCTCGTGCATGGGTATTAACCTTTTGCACTGGGCAATTCCTTTGCAATAAACACGTATCAATTCGAAACTTTTCATATATGTATTCTTGGATCCTCGTTTGTGGTATTTATGATGGAATGAAAATAGAAAATCACGAGCACTTCATTTCCATATTTCACGTAAAGTTACTTCTAATCCAGTTATTCCTATATACCCGTGACCTAAGCTAAACAAACATGTTATCATTACAATTAACTCGAAATCACATGTCTAGATTTGAGTATGGAATCTTCTTCAGTATACGTTTGTAAATTTTACTATAATGATCAACATTCTTTTTATATTATTCTGGTGACTCTATTATGTAGATTTCTTGCTGATTTTCCCTCAAAATATATGCTTCGTTTGCGACAGCAATTTCTCTATTGGTACTTTTATATACGAATATTCTTTATCATTGCTAATTTTTCTACAGTATTTCGTTTGGGAATATCCATTATAAATACAGCTTCCTTTATATTATCATAATCCTCATCGTCAGTATCACCTCTGAATTAAGTATACGTTATTTTACATGATTCCGCATAATACGACTTATTTTCGGAAATAAATCGTATTTATTGCAAGTTGGCACACGTAAAAACAAAATCATACACATTTTTGATGAACTGTATTTTGTTACACTTCTGAAGTGGTTATATCAGCGCCAGCACAAACATTTTTCACGTACATATATCGTTTTATTTATATATTTAAACGTATTAACGTTAACTGAATTATTATTTATTTAAATGAACTGTAATTTAGTTTTGCCTCAACTACGTTCAATCATATTATTCACGTCTAGGGCCATACATTTTTTATTACCAAGCATATTAATTAAGATTCCAAATTAGAAATTGTTAAAATCGAATTCCTCCTAGGAAATGCATGGCGATTTGAAGATAGAAGATGCTCGCAATTTCATTCAAATTGAAAATGCAGGAGAAACTGCACTTTTCGATAATGACAATTCTAACGGCAAGAAAGCAATTAGAATAGCTAAATATTTAATTACGAATTATACGTTTGTTTTAATACTGTTAAAAGTAAGTGAACGTTAAGCATCAAATGGATCAGAATTAATATTCGACTTTTATGGTTATTTTAGACATTTATTTTTACGTAGTTTGTAAATACTTTTTAACTTAACAATATTAAAAGTATTTGTCCAATTTAATTACCAACGTAAATCAAAGCAAAGAATTATACATTAATCGAAGCTATCTAACAAATGATTAAAAACTAGAAATTAATAAAAGGCACGGTATTGAGAAATAATTCAAGCCACTTAGCAAACCTAATTAAATTACCTAGTTAACCAACATTCCAAACTATTTACCCGGAATAATTAAAATAATGAATCGAAGATAATAGTTGGAGTTACAATTTAAGCAGCAAATGAAATCTACCAACCAAAATTAATTAAAATATTATATTGAATAACATTTCATTGCCTCTAGAAAAATTATCGAGAAGCACGAATCCAGCAGTAAACCCAATCCATGTGTGTATCCAATTCTTCACATAACAATTAACCCTGCACAATACGAAGAAAAATGTAAAGACAATTTGCAAGCATACCAAGGGAGAGATCATATGTGAAATCGCTAACGCGAGAAAGATCATATCGATCATTCCCTGATATCGAATCGGTAACCAGTTCTAGTATTCCTGCC
Source organism: Eufriesea mexicana (assembly GCF_001483705.2). NCBI lineage: Eukaryota > Metazoa > Arthropoda > Insecta > Hymenoptera > Apidae > Eufriesea > Eufriesea mexicana. The sequence goes on along the minus strand of NW_016908250.1, from coordinate 2,153,235 downwards.
CGTGGAAGTATCTGCAAGGTGTTTTGGTATACCTCCTCGAGGAAATGCACAATGCATTCTAATCAAATCCAAGAAGCCGTGTATGTTCATGTATGTTCACGCGCACGTTCGCCAGAAGAATATAGAAATGCAGGGGCGCATTGCGCCGCTAATACTATCCATTGTCATTAAGAAAATCGGAAACGCTCGTTACACATTTTTATTACGCTCCAGTCAACGAGTCGCGAATTAATTAGAATTAGACCTTGGAACAAGTTTCACCGCTCAAGTGCAGCGTCAACGCTTTGCCATCGGCAGTTCCATCGTTTCCGAAAAATAGTGGTTCGAACAATTTCCGTTGTAATGCCGATGAAAATTCTAAGAACGATGAAGGAGAAATCAGGTACTAATTAACGCGTCGAATTATTTTATTCTGGCATTTCACGCATCGTCATTTGAAATTTAACGCTAAAACTACCACTGGCTAGATGTCCGGCGGATGAGGAAAGGAAGGAAGAATTTAAAAAAAATATAGAAAAATTAATTTAACATATATTGAAAGTAATACCACGCAATCATGTAACCAAAGCCCAGATCGATTGATTGGGGAATTTTAAATAGAAGATTTGGGAATGGTTTTAGATTTGAACATTGGTAGGATTTATGATAATTTGTGAATTAATGTTAGTCTTTACAGTAATGTTACGACTCCTTACACCATAATTTATTTACGAGGAACTGAACATTCTATTATTATTGAATTTGAATTGGTAACATATATACTTATTTTAATCAAAATAAAATTTTGTGAATTTTAAAGATTTATTTAAATTTCGCTCGCGTTAAAATACTTGTCGTATAACTTTAGTCCCCTTCTAGTTTAATTGATAATTATGGGGTTTATGATGGGGAATTCGCTACGAGTTAGACTCATTATTGTAGTGTGAAAGGTTAACGCCATACGTTGTTGTGTATATTGTTTGCATACTTCTGAGAGTCTATATGAGAAAAATTGAATCTATACTAAATTCATTTTCAAACAATCGATCGTACTATAACATTTGTGGACCTAACACTATCGCATCCCTGTATTGAATTTGTACTTCGAGTGTTTTACTATAAAAAGCATACTGTTTCTTGTTTAAACATTGTAAAAATTAGAACGCGGGTAGTTTCACTGAACAAAAATTCTTTTTGCACATTACGTTCAAATTACAGTGTACAAAGCCACTGAAGTAATACCATGAAAGTTAACTGGCAATTTTTTGTATCCAAGTGATTTCAGACAGAATGAAGGTTATACCAGCCAGCGATATGATGCTAACCAAAAAATTTTTATCGTAGAACGCACACAGGATAAAGTTTCATCAATTCGCAATAGTCATAATGAACAAGATCAAGGTAAAATTCCATCTGGATTTTGAAGTAATAACGAGCAGGATCGGAGTTTAATGACGTAATTTATTCCGAAAGAAATTACATCGCAGTCAAAAATCGTATATTAAATTTTACGGAGTTTGTACAAATTGAATAATGCAGTCCAACAATTTTCTCCAATTTGGACCTCAGGAAAAGAATTCCGTAATAGAAACAAGATCCTTAAAATTTCCCCAATCTATTAACCGACATCCCGCCTCCATTTTCTACCACAAAAATATTCGAGTCAAAATTCAATGGAAGAGCTTGTGAGTACAAGCTTCGCCCTTTATATAGAGACCAGAAGTGTTATTCTACTATCTCTCCTCGCAAAGTTGTAAGTATTCAAATGTAAAGGTAACGTAGATCCACTAGCATGCGATGAAAAGTCATTGAACGCAAAAACAAGTCGCTAGATATCCCTGTATCATTATAAAAATACATTCGATGCAAATACCTTGTTTATGAGGCCGTAATATAATAATGTCATCATGGTGGAACGAATAACGTACGCTAACGAACGGGGATATTTCCATTTTAGGACGGCGAGCCTAATAATGCAATGTGAATCAAGGTTGTAGATCACGGTGCTCCATAAGAACGGTGATTTTATTTATTTGGCTCAACTACCTTTTACACGAACGCGGTCAGGGTGGTTTCAGTCGCACATGTTCCATTCTACGAAGTAGCAGCGTTTACCTTTCAACAGTGTTCGATCCGATGCCTCCTACCAGCGATTTTCGAAAGAAACGGCGCGTACATTATTAATTTCTTCCAGTGTGCGAAAAACGCTCGAATATATATACGATTTGAAAGAATATGAGTTACAGGATTACGTTCGGCTGATGCAAATGATTTTGCGCCGGATTAGACGGAACCATTAATTAAAGTTTTCTACTGCAACGCCTATTCCCAAGAATAAGTATCAATATTTTGTTTCTTCGACAACAAAAATTCCGCCGCTGAGCGTTTTCACCGTCTTAATTATTCGGAATTGTTACGAATTTAGAGGCAGTTTCTCGGGAAGTTTTACTATGATAATTATTATCAGCCACAGTTATTAGAGTACCATGATTTTAACCTATCTGTACATACTTGGGACGATTGTTCCATATTCTTCTATGCACCAGTAATTATTTCTGGAAATGTTAATTTTGAGTCTTATTCAGGGGGAGTGATGTATTTATATTGTTCATGTTTACTGGACTTAGGTGTAATTATATTTAAGATTGCCATGATATATTGTAACTAAGATTTGTCTAGCTTCTAATCAATCTTTACTGGCTTCCAAATGTCATACTTGTATAAAAGCTTGAAAAATTACTGTTTTGTAAAAAAATGAAGAGGGAAATTGGAAGATTCGAAATTTCTATAATAATATTGTATTAATTACATAATGAATATCTATAGGAAGCAATGTCCTAATTACAAATACTATAATTAAATCTAAGTTAAAAGAGAAGTTATAACATGGAATGGGAAATTAAAAGAAGAACATTGAATAATTTATATCCTCCCATATATTTTTCAAACTTTATGGGTACATATAAGGAGTAAAATTTATAGATTCTTCCACATCAAATTTAACATTTCGATTTCCTTCGTTACCTTACACGATATTTTATCTCCTACTTACTTCTACCTAATAATAAATCCCACTACCTAATAACTAATGAAAAATATCCCCATTTAATACTAAACCTACAATGGATTAAATGTTTATTCTTAAACTATTAATTAAAAATTGCATATTAACTTAATATCCCGATTTTTCTACTAATTCCCTAATATAACCAATCTTGCAGTATTTTCACTCTGCTCATTTCTCCAACATTATCATTCACCAGTCACTGGACCATTTATGGTAAGTCTAGTATAGCCATTCCTTTCTACAGAATACCTGGAATACTAATCAAATGCAAAGACCCATGAAATCACTTTATAAACAAAGAAAAAGATACCCTTTTTTTGCAAATGCAAATTCATTTCCTCCGACTCCTTGTGAATGCATGAAAGACAAATCTCTGTATTTAAATGTGCAATTTAAGGAGTCCTCCGCGGCACAGGCAGATCTAAAATATCTCCCCTTTAATATAGGCGAATAAAGTTAATTTCCAAGTCCTGTGTTATTCCGCGGGTAAACTCTTATTTAAATTATCTCTCAATTTTTAAATAATTTCACGATTAATTAATATTCATAGTTATTTATGACAGTCATCCTGTTATTCAAAAATTTTTCTTTAAGATACCTTTCTAATTCATAATTCAATTCCTTAACGGACAACGAATAGTGTATCTAATTACTCAATGTTTGGCTTACTAATAACATTTGCAAGTATTGTGTGTATTTTGTGTCAAATTTTGAAAAATATCTACATCTGTTCTGTTCAATAATATACTATTCTTCCTTTCCGACTTTTTTCCTAATATTAATTTTAATAGATTCTGAAGTTACTATTTTCCCTTGTGAAGAGAAAGTCCAGTTTCCAAATTGAAGTTGGAATTACTATACTTTACAAAAGAAACAGCAATTGTTGGAGTGATGTTATAATAGAACGTACTGTTCCTCTATCAGTACACTTTCTAGAAATAAATATCAAGAATTAAAAAGTAACGACTTTAATTTATATTAAGAAATTTTTATCGGTACATTCAGATGGATTTTTTGTCTTGTCATTGCACGAGCAGCTGGTGAAAAAAGAATCGCGCGAATCGCTGCGTATCGTTTATTAATCATCGAATTCCCTATGCTTAGCAAATAAAACATACTAATAACACCTATTCTCCTATGTATTTATTTCCCCTCATTTATTTCGTGAATTTCCTTTATTCGATTCGCGATCCATTCCCTTAAATAATTAACTCATTTAAGCCTAACTTAATTATATATATTTAATTAACTTTTATTTACTTAAATTATTTATCATTTAAGACGCTGCTATCTGTTGAAGCAGAACTAAAATATTTAAAATTGATATTTATTAATATTTAAGTTCGTAATATTAGCAAATTTATCTCGTATTTAAGATTTATTTTTTTAGAATATAAATTGGAAATTTTGATACGCGTATTAATCTGACGGGAGAAATCGAAACAAAAACGCGAAAATTAAAATGGAATTTAGACGCTGATTTTTAACAGCGTTTTAAACCGGAACACGAGTTATGGGTTTTCTGAATATTATCATGTTCGTTACGTTACAAAGTGAGCCAGATTATTAGAAATACGAAGAAATACACGCGAAACGAGAGAGAAAAGGATCTGTATGACGAGTAAAAAATTAACGAAGGGGAATGAAAGCACATTGAAGAATAGGACATATTAAAGGTATATTTTTCGCAATTTTGTAATCAAACAGATGGAGGAAGGCCTCTGATGTTCCACTTTCGTTTAAAGTTCTCCACCCTTTTTCTACCACACAGTACGTATAGGTAGAAATATATTTATCACTACGGAGGACCTCTGCTTTGATCACTATAAGTTGGATTCTTAGGGGGTAATTACTCTTAGAGAAATATGATAATGAGGTAGTTATTTGGGAAATTAAAATATCATTTGGAGATCTTACAGTAAGAAATTATAATGAGTATCTGAGGTATAAAAAAGAAAAAAAGATGTATAACTAGAGTAAATAAATATTAACGAATCCTCTTAAGTTATTACTCATATTATCAGTAATATTAATATGAATGATATTTTTAAATCATAATCAATTGCATTTCATATTTCAATTTTATATATGTAATGAAGAAATATACAAAGAAAGTGGATAGAGAAAATGAATTGTTTCAAAATATGACGTATGTTTGTGCTCCAACTTAATTATACCATCGAATATTTAATTATTTACTCTTTTGATTAAAATTATTCTGTCACATGCCGCGTAGAATTAATAAAAAGTTTTAGAGAAATATATTAAAAATAATAAGGTATAAATTGCAGGTAAACAGACTTTACATTTGATAGTTTAAAATGAGTATAGTTTCTCCAGTAAAAATATGGATCTCTTCTAAATGGTTTTAATTAACTCCGCCAATAAGAACTAGAGCCAAGATTAATTACCAGAGAATACAATTAGTTTATTATTGTGAGAGCAAAAGATTCGAAACATAGCATTATTAGCAGGTAGGTTGAAAATTAAAACTTCACCTGTTCATTTTGGAACAGGTTTCATTCTTCACCAGAATCAGCGGCCTTTCAACAGAATCATAAGTAATTGTCTCGACTAATATTACGCTAAAGAATACTTGCTATGGTAGAATAGATATCAGAATTACATTTTGAAAATTAATATTTTATTCTGTTCTTTGTTATTCCCACTTCTCCAGTTCTTATTGAATAAATAATTCAAAATGAAATTGTTTGCTAATTAAAATTAAGAAGTGCACATCCTTTTCAGAGAAATTCTATTATCGTTACCTGTTATTATTAAACATTTTATTAATTAATTTATTGAAAATATGTTCCGTTTGGTAAATCTCGTTCAGAGTAATAATATCAGAGTAATAAATATTCAGATATTTACTGATATAAACACTCTTATTACCTTCAACTTAGGTTCATTTTGCCACTATTATAACTCCAGTGTTTGCTTTACATCTTCCACTAATATTCATCAAACATTCCAAAAATTACATTTAAGCTACAGTCATGTACTGGTTTACCTATTATGTATTCAAGAACAAAAATTGGCTATAATAGGCCACAATGATCTGTGAATCAACATATTGTAGATAAGCTTGGTGTAATACAACTGTTATATTTCTACAAAACGTCAAGTGCTGCGAAAATGTTACATTTCTAATCTAAAGAAAGAATCTTATACTGGTTACTATTCGCGATTTAAAAAAATATTGTTTTCATTATAAGTAAAGAGACACTATAATTGTCTTTACATTTAATTTATAAGTTCATTATGTATTTTTGCCTTATTAAATGCGTAGGAAATTATTAATTAAAGGCGATTTCATAAAATTTAAGGAGTTTATGACTTTATTTTTTAAGAAATTTATATCTATGTACCTAATGAGTTATTTTTCTACTTATCTATTTTTATTTTTATCTCTTACATTATAAGACAGCATTAGAATATTAGAATATTAATAATATTAAATTAAAATATTAGAATATTCTCTTTCAGCCAATAAGAGATATCAAATGAAGAAAATCAACGAAAATGGACATTTCCGGGCTTATCCTTTCTCGTGATATCTTCGTGTCTATTGAATTATAAAAAGCATTTAGCCTAGCGAGATATTCCTCACAGAAAGTACTAAAAATACGAAACTGAAAAATCGAATGATGGATATTTACATTGAAATCTTAACATCTGTGGTTTCTATAAAAGCATTACAGATATGCCAAATATTTTTGAAAGCTTCGTATTTTTGAACCTAACAGATTGCTAAAAAAGTTCACATTACCAAATAATATTGAAATATAAAATTATATAATTTCTTTTATATCACTTTTATATCCTATACTCGTATCAAGCAAAATAAAACGTAACGTTAAAACTAACAAACCCGTTAAAATAATGATTTCTTGTTTTCATAATTATTCAAATAATATTCCTTTTTCAACAAAAAGTGCATGATTATCTATACTTACTTATTTTCGTTAAATTGCTTGAGACAGTATACACAATCATGTATACTTTATTTAGGCATACGTTATAGCTCGGGAGCTCCAACATTAACACTCGTACAAATATCTCCATTTCAATCTCACATCTCGAATACACTGCTGAAGCACACACATCCTGGTTTATTTAACAAAAATGGAAAAACGCGAGGCACAGTTACATCGATAGCAAAATACCAAACATTTCCATTAATTTACTAATGAAGCAAACAATTTCTAAACACGAGACACTCATATTCAATGGTTAACTGCCGAATAACTGTAAAACCGAAGCACAACCGAAATGTCATGGCCAACATACGCACTGGTCTTCGAGGAATCCTTAAAGTTCCAAATGCCCGCCATTTGAAAACGAAAAACGTGATAGAAAGCACATTCCATTCTACATTTTATTCCATATTCTTGTTTTATCTGCCTATGTGGAAACGACCTCTGCGATTAGATATCACCTCGATGACACCCCCCGATGCTCATTCGTTTACCATCCATCGCTCAATTATGACCAAGTTGAGTGGTGCTATTTCCACGGTACAGTGTGACGATTGAAGATCGAAACCTTGACACGCTTTATTGCCTATCATTTCCAGCATCCGTGTCATAAATCTCCATAGAAGATCCTGTAGGCGAATCGATTTAATCCAATCTTTTGTGTGATGATACTTCCACAAATACGGAAATAGACTCAAAATGATACACCGAAGAAATTATTGGGAAATCAGGTAATGAAACAGAGGTGAGCCTTATCAGTAACAATAACGAAATTTACAATTAATCCTTCGTACTCTGAGAACATTTCGATTTCTTCGATCTAAAGCAAATCCAACCAGATATCTGCTCCGGAAGATGTAGATACAGATCGCGTTTACAATTCTTGTTCTACAAGTTCGGTCGCTATATTGCCGAAGATTTCCAATGAAAATGTCACTGAATAGATTACCTCTATTGAAAGGTTAATAGCTGTATCTGAACTTCGGTGGAAGACGTCCCATTTTATACTCAATATCCGATTATTATTTTGTCCAAACGTTCTGGAAGGTGTTCTACTGGAATTGCTCTGCCCTGAAGTTACGATTTTCTCTTTACCTGGGCGAATACCGGTAGATATGAAAATCTCGTGTCATTATTAACAAATTACTTAAATCACTAATTTAATATAAAGGTAGAAAAAGTTAAGGAAATATAGAATATCATACAGAAAAAGCAATTATTAAGGAAATCGACAAAATTCCGAAATCTTCGACCGATTCCGGAAACCGATCGGAGGTCATATAAAGACCACCATACGAGTACTTGGTCCATTATTGGGTGTAATTCGGACGAGGCACTTCGGTGTCTGGACCAGGCACTTCCAGGTCTTCACTAGTGGAACCATGGTGACATCCCCGAGGGTCAGATGTGGGCTAGCTGGCTTTGGTAAATAACTTTTAATACAGTTTCCATTCCGGTTTATTTCCTCCTTTCCCTTCAAATATTTCGTCATTATTTTCTTATGCCACACCGTTCCCCTTACTAATCAGTTTTCTTCCAGGACTAATCTTCATTTTTTTTTATAGATTTATGTGAATTCGTTGGTTTGAACTAGGGTTCATTTGTTGTTTTAAGATTTTGCTGGTTACATCTACGATTTCGAAGAGGGGGTTGGATGTGTGGTTGCGGGTGGTATATGCAGCGGGGTGAAGGTGCGGTAAAGGTGGATGGTGCTCATTGACTAGACCTTCTGGCTAGCCGATAGTCACTATCTACTCTACTCATTCACCACCTCCCACCCTAGTATAATTTAATAGCTTACCTTTTCCTTCAGAATCAACTAATTTATATTTCCGAATTCCTTTATCTGTGGTTTGTTATCATGAATTCGGTTTTATTTCATCGATGAGTTGTTTTTGGTTCATCGGTGGATTGTTCCTTCCATTCGGTTAACCTTTACGATTTCTATTGGCTTCACTCTTATTTTCTTTCATCTAGCTTATACGTTTTCTTTGGGGTTTATATGTACATTGATATATTCTTACCTATTATATATTTTTTATTTTTTTTATTATATATCTTTATTATGTACCTTTTCAGCCTTTCTCGTTCCTTCAGAATTAATTTTTAAGACATCGTTGGACGACGCGGTATGGGTGTTGTTAGACGTGACTAGTTATATGTAGCTACAAGATAGAAGACATCGCTGGACTAAGAGCAATGCGTGCCTTTGGATATAAGTGGTTACAAGTAGTTATAGGAGAGATTCATTGGCTAAGTCTCATAAGCGCGCTTTCTGAACAAAGCTACCATATTTGAAACGAACATAACAATTCAATATTCTTTCCCTCGTGTTCTTCTCGTTCACAAAATAGAACATAATTATTCTCGGGATAATCGTGATAGTTATTACGTACCGACTTGCCTACGCGACATGCTCCCGCATACTTGTCAAACCCATGCTTTGCAACTCATCTAAACAACTGGTTCCGACACACGCCCCAGCCATTACAACTCTCGTCATGCATCGACTCTAGGATGGTCGACAGGTGGGCGGCTCACCAGGAATCAGTACGAGGGTCTGCGGCCCTGGTCGTTCCTGGTATCATCGCGTACACGACTGGGGTATGGACCTTGCAGTCGGACATTGCACATCGTAGCTGCATACGTCAGAAGCCATGGGATGATTCCTTAATTGGATTCTCCCCCATTTGGCAGGGGAACAGCGTGACCGTCTGCAAAGCCTTACTATGGCTTTTTCACTTGGAATCAGTTGAAATAAAGTACACTAACGTTGCATTAATAGAGTTTTAGTATAACGAATCGATTTCCCTTTTGTGAAACATGAAATTTAGTTAAAATATCAGTAGCTTAGCCTAAATTTATTTCACAACAAGTTTGACTAGGGTATCATTGATAGTGATAGCGGCAACAGGCTGCGCTACTAATCTATGCAGTGTCATCACTGCGGGGAGAAGCGGGACACGGCGTAGCACACGCTGGTGGAATGTCCGTCGTCCTCTCGCGTGCGCCGGGTCCTGCATCGCGTTATGGGTAGTGATCTCTCGCCCTCCGCCATCGTTCCGAAGGTGGTGGGAACGCGAGCGTGTGGCGTGCGGTGGCCTCCTTCTGCGAGGAGGTTATGTTACAGACTGTGGCCGCAGATATAGTCCGCGCGTGTAGGGCGGTGGAGGCTGCGAGCGCGGCGTCGCTTGACGCCGCCCCCACCCCCTCGGAGGGGACAACGCGTGAGCCCTCGCCTTTGCGTACATCCCTGCGCCTCCCCCCTTCCCCCCCCCCCCCCCATTGAAACCTAGGTCAGGCAGACCACAGGCAGACGAGTGGGGGTCCCCCTGCCCGGGAGACCGTGCTCCGTGCGTGCAGAGCCGCGTCGTGATCGCGCGGCACCCACAGGGTATGTACATATGCGTGAGTTTCGGGAAGACTAATGGAGGAGTGTGTGTCGCATCCCGTCCTCACGTGTGCGTAGTATGAGAGGTTGCGGCGCGAGTTCCCGTCGCGCCGGGAGGGAAACTTCGGGTTGCGTCGCGCAGGCGTGCTGGCAATTGCGTCTCCGCGAAGTCCAGGGCGCTCCGTTATCGCGTGAGGATGGCCATCGTGGGGATTTCAGTGGGTACAAATCCCACTTAATCCCGCCCCCTCACATATGGGGGGGGGGCAAATATCTTCTTGATGGTTTCCCCCACGTAAAATAATAGAAGGAAGGGCTGTACCACTAGGGCGTATGACGGATCTCGATACGTAGCCACCTCCGCATGGTGAAACCTGGTATTTGGTACTCTTTTCCAAAAACCAGTTTTTGGGAAACGATCCAAGGCTAAGAACTACGAACAGAATTTGCGATATTTCCTATCTATTGGAAATTTTTAGTGTTCTTTTTGAGCTTTGAATATATAAAGCGATTGGAAGTTATTGTGATGAAATGTAAGTTAAGAGATATTAAATTTGGTGTATGTTTGCCATTTATTTTTTATCTACAGTACATCAAGTTTACAAGACGCCAGTGTAACCAGGATTCGGAGACTGTTATAGTATGCATTTCGTCGTATATTACCAGTAGACTACTAAGTGTTAGAGTGGTAATCGTGCTTCGGTGCCTATTGTCATCGGTTCGGTGTGTTAGTGTGCGAGTGGTGGGAGAGCGTGGAGTGTATGAGAATGGGATAGCCACGTGCTCGTGTAAGCCTGGTACTGGTGCTGGAAGCGTGTGGTATGAAAAGGCCAAAGAATTGCTTTTTTTTGTTCCTTCTGTTAATTTAATTTATTTTTCGCTTCCTTTTCTTTTAACAAATGTTTTTCCTTAATTAGTTGCGGTGTACTTAGTTGTTCGGAAACCTAACCTCAAACACTCAGATACATATCAACTTGGATTTTGAAGGGAGCTTAATGTTAATGAAAAGAAAAAATGTGATCCATGTTATTTCGTTAACTTATTATGCAACAAGGCATAAAGGTGTTAATTGTATTATTAATTTAATACCATTTATTATATTATTAGAACTAAGTCCTCGATTAATTATATGCGGTATTGAATTATCAGCCATGTATTAGTAACAGATCTAATATTAATATATTCTCGAATACATGAAAACAGATGAACTCATAATTCACTTTCCTATATTTCTGAGGCTTTTAATCTGGGCGATACCGCATTTGCGGCAATGAAAGTGTTCGCACGAACGAGTTAAAACCGCGTTTATAGCGACGCCTGGCGTAATAGATTGTATTCGGCATATTTCCATAATGCTTAATCTCCGTGAGTTGTGAATAATGCAATCCTTGACGTTGCATAGGAATGACGTAATTACGATTACCACAGACAGGCCAGTCAGATTGCAATTTATGTCAGCACTTCTCTCCAACATTTCTATAAACGAGAAGGCTTTTCGAAACAATTCTTCTCCGTTAAGGCAATTTCGGTAGGATGGATTAAGTAATAACTAATCACTGGAATAGCCGTTGCTTGCAAATATTAGAGTTCGCGTAATAGTCCCTTCATTTAAGTTTGGAACCACGATTTACGCTTTTTAACTCTATCTCATGTATCTTGATTTAGACATCCCTATACGGTTATAATTATTGGCCGGATTTAATTGCTGCAATTCTTTATTAATAATCCTGCTTAAATTTTAGGAAATAGTGTTCGTTAAGTCGTCACTTTTCTTCACTTTGCAACCTGTGGCGGACGGTCAGCGTAGATTTTCAATGGCATAAATTTTCATCATACTTTTACGCGATCTTGCATTACACATCATAGTTTCAATCACACGCATGTAGCTAAATTACGTTCTTCGTAGAGCTACTCAAATTAGAGACTTATACGGTGGACGTGTTAAGCGAATTTTAACAATCCGCTTAATATCTTCGATACATATTCTCGTATTAATCGGCTAACACCAAATTTAATATAATTCTCATTTCTTGTCGAACTTTATAAATCACCAGAAAGATATCTCTGCTTTCAATGCATGTTCCTAAACTAATTACCCAATATACCTGATCAAGCTTTACCTAATTCGCCACTGAATCTAATAAAATAAATCTCTTCTGTGAATGTACGTTTATAAATTAATTACCTAATACGTTTCATCATAGGCTCTCATTCAAATTCTCTACAGACTCCATAAATAAGGGACTAATGCTAAGACCAAGAAAACGTATCTTTACAATACAACTGCTAAAGGGAACAGAATGACTTGTTTTGGATAATCTATCATCGCAGTTGCTGAGAGTATGCAGTTGCTTATGGCAAAATTAACGTAGTTCCCATCTCCCATCATGTACACGTAACTTTACGAAGGTTACTGACGGAACGGGACTCGAATGGGCAGAGATCAGGACAGTCGACGAAATCTTGGATGACGCGCCTGGCCCTTAGTATGATCATATATGGTCATGTCAATATTTAGTTGAAGTTGAAGACAGTTGTAGTTGAACTGGGTCGTAAAGTTATATGTCGAAGTCGAACAAGGCTGCAATGTTGTAATACTGCGTTGAGCGTTGCAGTAATACGAGAAATAATTCGTAACTTTGTTGTCACCAATAAACGTGACCACCATCGAATTTCCATATTAATATCAATCTATATTCGCTCCTGATCATAATTACGCGTGCTCTTATATCACCATTATACCGATTTATTTGTAATTAATAAAGTATGTCATATTTCGGTTCGCATTAAAGATCGGCAGCTCTAATGATCACAATACATATTGATTAGTTAACACTTTCAAATTTCTAACCTAAAGTATAAATTCTATATTCTTGTCATCCTTCATGCCATCTGTATCACTCACAGATTCCATTTGCATATTCTCAGGCAAATTATCCTTTGAACATCTCATGAAACATAACCTACTGTCTAATTTTCACCAGTTTCCATGAATCAGGGCAGTCAAGTTGTTGGAAAACTTGTAACAATCTTCGTTGGAAGTTCGAAGACAAACAAACCCAAAGAAGTGGAACTTGGAACACAGCAGTGAGAATGCAAGGAAGCAGAGGTCTTGAGAAAATACACTCTAGCACGAATATAGAGCAGAGGCAAAAATATGTTGTTAGGCAAGACGTGACTAAGATCCTTGATAACAAAATGATTTCACCTCATCTTCAGCAAACATGCGCTCTAAAATAGTTTGACTGTGGTACCTCCATCAGTTGCTTGCTCTTCCTTTTCTCCTTTTCTCTTCCGCGTCTGTTTTCCACGCCGAATTGACGTAGCCAGGGGTATCTGAGGTCGCCTGATCGATGAGCTTCCTGTCAGAACTACCTTCGAAAACGACCACCGTGTGCACCATCGACTAGAGTGATAAGACAGGACCCACAGAGAATTTACTACATCTCCGAGACATAAAGGATTCTTTCCCAGTACCTACTTTTATCCGGTTGGCTAGGATTTCGACGAGACCTTCAGTGACTGCAGTGGTGAATTTCGATAAAGGATTGCTTGTAATTTTGGCGAATTTCGCAAGGAATTTATTGTTAATTTTTATAGGAGATTATTTTATTTGAATCGAATTTTAATCTTTAACATAGAACATGTTTCCTGTCTTTGCAGGAAAAGTAATTATATACCTTTAGAAGCAGTCACTAGCGTTATCTTCACAAAATACCAGTTTACTACTCACGCTATGGAGAATATGAATTTCAGAGAATATTATTCTTTATTAATAATAACCATGCTTAATTAATTCATCTAAAATCATATAGCTTGAGGTAGATTCTATTTCTGAACTTCGAGAGAGGTTTAACTTCAGAGGTCAGTGATCTAGCATTTACCCTAGCATGACAATAATCTTAAACAAGGTTATACGGGATATAATATTATTAACGTGACACTGCGATTATTTCTAATACGTAGGAAGCACGTAATAAACTATTTTAAAGATACAATATGCAACATTACCCTTTTCACATTATTTCTCATTTCCCTGACATACCCATCTTCCATTACTATCGCTAAAACATTCTGAACTTTATGTACATGTGTATATGTTATAATCACTATATTGGCCCTATTAATCTTTCTTTTTTAAAATACACAATCTAATCTAAATAACTCATAATGTACTAACTCCAGTGTTATATCCAAATTCCTTCCTTATGAAATATTCTCTAAATATCAACATAAGTAACTACATAAAATTGAAAAAAAAATTTTTTTCACATTTTCATATTTATCAGTAGCACTCACAAACGCTTCATTACCGAATTACCATTAACATCTGCGAATTATAAAATCATTGCAAAAGAAGACACAAGAAACATTCGATCCTTTCATGAGTATGCCTGGGCGCATTGATTCTCATGACACTTTCTGGCCATTCTCGGTCACGTTTTTCAAATATGGCCATGTGGTTGCAAAAGGAAAAGAGAGAGAGAGAGGGAGGACTAATGAAATTGGACGGTGTTTCAAAAAAAATGAAAAATATCACACACTCGCATACATACACAGAAGAGTCTAAAAAGTCAGCGCTATCCCTGGCCCAGGTGGTGCTATAGAATGTGACGGGCGTCGTTAATATTTCATTAGCATTCGTTTTTAGTCATCCACGATGATCTACCGTACACCATTTTTATTTCGTCCACCCCGCCACTAGTGCTGTGGCCAACTACTCATTGCACGAATTTCTGCACCGCGATCGATTGTCAATGCCAGAATTATTTTCCGTTATATTTTCTAGCGTGATTCGTTTGTCGGAGGTCTGTTCCTCGAGCTTATATTATTCCCAAAGATTTCGTGGCTGAATTTGAATACACGTGATCGTCGGCGATCATGTGTAGGAGATTCTCAATTGTTTTCGAAATTTGTTGCGGTCAAGGCTTTTCACTTCTATTCTTTACTCTTCAATATATTGAAAGAAATTTGCCTCCTTAAATTTTCTTTGATAACTTAATAATTTTATATTATAATGTGAAATCAATAAACTCTGATGTGAGGTTCAAGAGGCAGGTTTGTTAAATTAGCTAGTGAAATTAAGTGAACTACAATGTTCACAAATTTTCGAAAATAGGTTAGAAGTGAGAAGAAGTATACATACGGAACCCAATAAAACTATTCGTAAGTAAAATTTTACTGGTGTATATCATTTAGTTTAAATCCAAATTATCACCTATGAATTAATTTGAATATTACTGCAAAATTTTATTGTAATGAAAGATATAGGAAGATACATATTCATGGGAAATTTAAAATATAACCACTCCTTTACGTTCATTTTTACATAATGAAATTTTATATCCCGCAATTTTTCATACAAATCTTCATACTATATTATACAAAGCTAATCTATATTATCCACTTCACGTTGAAGAATATTTCAACTTTTATCTATGGCAAAGTACACATTGAATAATACCCAGAACTATCATTTCACAATATTAACTAAATCTATGCATTCCACGAAAATATTTTCATTCCAAAATGACAGATACACTTCTTTCTGACTACTGGGTACATATAAATGGAAGTAAAATTTAATACTGCTGATATGGGAAGGTACAAAAGAAAATTTATTTTAATTCAATTCTATTTCTGCATCTAAATATTTATCTCAGGCGCAACAAACGACGAAATTATTCTCATGAAACCTATAAAGAACTGCAATAATAGCAACTAAAATTTAATGCTACTTACATTCTGCGTCTAGTGATAAAATGCCATCTGAAGCACAAAACAAGTCGAAATTATTCATGAAATAACACAGCAATAACTACAGTATGCGATAAATTATCTAAAAATTTCAATATCTTCCAAAGAATTTCAGAGCGGTATATCTCGATAAAAGAAAATTGTCTCTGTTTATAGTCAAATTTGTTTTTACATAGGAACATTAACATCATACAAAGCAATTAATAAAAATTCCAAAGAAGCGATTACTATACTTAGGGCATGTTCGTAAAAATAGCAAAAATCTATTCCTTTTATTTATTTATTTCATAAGCCCAACTTTGTAAACAGCTATTGCTTCCAGATTCGGTTTTTGCTCCCAAATCAAATGAAAATATAAAAGACGCGTTTCCGCCTTCAAAATGCAAAATCTCCTTGATCTGCCTTTTCCTTTTTCTCATTTTCCTTTTTTTCTTTTTTTTTTGATACCTGTGTTACCATTCTGTTGTAGGGATTGTTCACATAAGCTGGTAAAATTTGTAGAAAGAAATGTGGACATAATGACTATTCCTCTGCACTATTAAAGACCGAAGACACTATGCGAGCACATATGCAACATTTGCATACATTGAATTTCGATTTCACAAACGTAGAATTCTACTGGCTGTTCCATTATTTCGTTAAGTACTTTAGGATAACTTTTGTCCAAAGTCAAGTCTGCTTCTTCCCCGAATTTCAACAATCACAGTCAGGAATAAAATCTCTCGGTAAGACAAGTATAAAATTTGGTTCTCAGGCAGTTCTCTTATGTCTTCCTGTTCCTCTAACCCATCTTAGTTTCGCGCTACCTGCATCACGTCGACGGTCAAGAATGTAGTTCAAAGCTTGTTCATCAAGTATTCATCAATTGGCTGAATTGATGGGCTGTGGAGATTTTCTAGTCAAAGAAGATATAATCGAATCGCGAGAAACAACATATATGTGAACGACCGGCGGCTTTAAGAAAAGGGTAGAAGGTAATGGAAGCTCGAAGACAAGGCTGAAGAGATATTGCGCGGACAAGAAGAGAAATCTGAGTGTACCCTCTGCCTCTCTACCTTTCACACTTTCCTCCACTATTTTTCATCGGATTATCAGCTTTGGGGACTATAGATACTTGTTCCTGAGAATCGAATGTAGGGATGAAATGTGTACTTGTTAAGCAGTGGTTCAATCGGAAGGGTTGAATTTGCGAGGAGTGATGAAGTTGGCGATTCGTGCACACGTTTGTAGTGCTATGGTACTAAGGATGAGTAACGTAAGCATTACGTAATAATATTAAGAACATATTGTTGGTTAATACGGTCAACTCATTTGACGAACTAACCTCGTCATGTTTTCAAAGCCACAGGAGTATAAAAGACTTGCGATCTCTTTTGAACTGTAGCACGCATACGGTGCTACAAAGATACGAGTACAATTTTAATTTCTGATGAAATAAATAATGTCGAAGTTTGGAATTAATTTAATCACGAAGAATTGAAATCTGCCAATGAGTTTATACTATGTCTGTTATCAATTATTATATTCACTACAATTGTCATTGCCGATATACTCGGCCAGTGACAAATATAATAGTTAGTAATATTTTCATCGAATTATTGTGCTATTTTGGTTAACTGTATATCTACTTCTTCTTCATCTAATTACCTTAATTTCCCAATCTACACCTAAAAATATAATATTGAAGTTTTAGGAATCCTACGGTCGTTTCGCTTCCTAAATTATGTTAAACACAGTTATGGTTGCGTGGTAAATGTAGCTCCTAATCGTGAAGGACTGGTTACTCGATCGTAACGTAACTATTGTATTATTGTGCAAAGGGTTAAATGGCGTTTGACAAAATTCTTGACAGCTATACAAAACTTTTTATATTATATTTTTCTTTTCTTTTTACTTCTAAGTCCATGAACATCTTTCATTAATTCATGACAAATAATAATAAAATAACAGATGGTAATAATCGATATTGCAGTATCTTCCATGTTTCTAGGACGAAAATAACCAGTAAATTTATCCGCATTCATTCCAGAGATTCCTTGACGCTTCATTCGAATCGGAAGCATTTCCCCATCGCGTTAGAAAAATGACTCTTTCATAATGCAGTACGAAATGGAGTTTCTTTGTCTTTATCAAATCCTGTTAAACGATATCGTCTACGTGTAATTATTACTACGCAGAGTTTTGCGAATTTACTTGGCGCTGAAGTGTCAGACAAACATAGAATTTCGATTAAAGCAAATTAAACGAAGTTCAGCATCATGTTATGCATGTACATACACTACCAATTCTACTTTCGTTTCTCGCGTTTAATGAATGTATAGCTTTGTCCATTATTATTGGGTGCGATTCGTATTTTAACATTGGATCTGTTAATCTGTAATTAGTAGCTAAATATACTTCACACGAATATAGCGTCGTACAATGTAGTATTAATTGAAGAGGAATTAATTAACGCCGCCACAGCAGAGCACAGCCAGAGCGCATCAGACAGAAGCAGAGCAGAGCAGTGCACAGCAGATCACGGAATAGCTCCAAATAGCACAGATTAGAACTGCCTAGGGACAACAACACACCAAACAGCAACAGCGCCGCGGCAGAGTGCAGCAGAGCGCGACGGAGCTCTGCAGGTCGCCGAATATCACTGAAAAGCATACATTTGCATCACTTAGGTACTACACCGCACCAAATAATAACACCGGCATAGCAGAGAACACCGGAAAGCAGCAGAACGCAGCAGAGCGCAACAAAGCGCAGTAGATTACAGCATAACACAGCAGATCAAAGCGGATCTCAGAAAAGCACCGAATCGCACAAATCTGCACTACCTAGAGTCAGCACCGCAACAAATTGCAATACTGCCACAGATGAGCACAGCAGACTACAGCAGATCACGGAGTAGCACCGAATAGCACAGATTAGCACTTCTTAGGGCAGAACCTCTCTGAATAGCACCGAAATCGATGGCGCTCTAGAGTGCTTCGCAATGGTGGCGGTGCTATTTGGTGCGATGCAGTCCCTATGTAGTGCTAATCTGCGCTGTACGGTGCCATTCGGCTCTTCCAAGTTCCAGAGTTTCGCTCTGTTTCGCTCTACTGTGCTCTGCTGTAATGGCGGTGCTATTCGTTGCGGTGCTGTCTGCGGTGCTGTCTTAATAAGTGTTAATCCCTGCCATTCAGCGGTATTCAGCGCTCTGCTATGCTCCGCTGTGCTGTGCTGTTCTCTGCTGCACTGTGTTGCCCTCTGCTGCTTTCTGGTGTTCTCTGCTCTGTCGGCGTTGCTATTTGGTGTGCTGCTGGCTCCAAGTAATGCTAATCTGTGCTACTCTGTGCTATTCGTCGATCTGCAGATCTCTGCTACACTCCGCTGCTCTCAGCTACGTTCTGCAACGGCAGTGCCGCTATTCGGGACACTTAACAGAGCTAATAGCATCGAACGGGCAAGATGGTGATCTGACACGATCGGGATCGACCGGCTCCTATCACGCCACGCTGGACTATCCCGCCAATGACAGACAGACGCATACCTAGGTTCTTCGAACTGAAACGACCGGGTTAGTCCGTCCCTTATCTAGACGCACTCAGACAACATGCCTGGGAGTATCCGGCATGTACATGCGCCCGTCGAACCGGCAAGGCTGCGACTGTGCGACCCGTATCTAGACTCGCCGTGCCGACATGACTGGGGCCGCCTGTTCCGTCCACAGTCACGGTGAACTAATTCGGCTGATATTGTTTTACTCATTCATAGGCGCGTCGAACCGTCTCGAATGTGACAGACCGCATCGTACCTGCGCACCCCGGACGGACACGATTGTGATCGCCCGGCTCATACCTAGGCGCGACGAATCAACACGACTGAGCTTTTCCGGAAAGTACTAAGCTGCGCAAGACTTCCCCGATGGGAATCGTCCATCCTGATGCGAGGATTTGCGGACCGACGCGACCGGTATCGTCAAGCGCGATTAGTCTGGCGCCGTTAGGTACGGGACGAACGAAACCAATCGCGTCGGTTGGTCACGCCTTGGTACGGGACGAACTATCCGAGTTGCATTAGTTCGGCGAGAATAGTTACATGACGAATAGTCCCAGCCGCATCTTTTCAATGCCACTGGGTACAGCACGGACGATCCCAGTCGTTTCGGTTCGCCACTCCTAGGTTCGGGAGGGATGATCCCGGTCGTGTCAGTTTGGCGCAGGTGGGTACAGGCCGAGCGAACGCAGTCACATCGGTTCGGTGCAATTAGGTTCGTGTCGGACGGTCCCATTCGTATGGGTTCGCCACTCCTCGGTCTGGGACGGACGATCCCAGTCGGGATAGTTTGACACGATTGCGTACGGGTTGGATGGTCACAGTTGTGTCGGTTTCATGAGCCTTACACGCCGGACGTTCCCAGTCGTGTTGGTTGGCTCAGCTAGCTAAGGATCCGACGGTACCAGTCGTGAATGTACGGCGAAGCTAGGTACGTATGGGACAATCCCAGTCGTGTTGGTTCTGAGCAACTAGTTACAACCGATCGGACTCCAGGCAGATCAATCCCCATCGGGGCAGGCTGGCGCAGCTGGGTACTGGTCGGTCAAGCCCAGTAGTGTCGGTTAAGTGGGACTAGTTACGGGCGGGATGTTCCCAATCACGTCTGTTCTAGGAGACAACGTTGGTGCAGACGAACACAGTCGTGTCAGTTCGGCGCGCCTACGTACGGGCTGCTCGATCCCAGTTGAGTTAGTTCGGCGCATCCCGGTTCGGGAGGGACGATCACAGTCGTATCGGTTCGTTGCACCTAGGTACGATTCTAGCAGTCCCAGTCGGATTTGTTTGGCCCAACTCTGTACGTGCCGGACGGTCCATTCGTGTCGGTTCGGCGCGCCTACATAAGGCCTTGCAGATCCCAGTTGTGTCGTTTCGACACGCTTAGGTACGTATCGGAAAATCTCAGTCATGTCGGTTGGACAGTCCTCGGTCCGGGAAGGACGATCCCATGCTATTTCGTGTTGTGCGTCTGCCTACGAGCCCTGCAAACACAGTCGTGTTGGTTCGGCGCGTCCAGGTTTGGATCCGACGGCCCCAGTACTGTAGGTTCAACGCGCCTATGTAAGGACTGCCAGACTCCGGCTGTCATTTCAGGGTGCCTAGGTAAGGGTAGGACGATCCCAGTCGGAATAGTCTAGCGTGCCTTGGCACGGGTCGGACGGTCCCAGGCGTGTATGTCCGGCGAGCCTAGGTTCGGGTTAGACGACTTCAGACGTGTCGGTTCGACGCACCTTTGTACCTAATCCCGCCCAACCAACAAGACTGGCAGCATCGTGCATGTACCTGACAGCACCGAATCGACAGGACTGGAACTATCCGTCCCGTACCTAGTCTCGATGAACCGACTCGACTGTGATCGCCAGGCCCGTACCTAGTCGCGTCGAATCAACAAGACCCAGATCTGCCAGTCATTACATAGGCGCTTCGTACCTACAAGTCTGGGACTGTTCGACTCGTTCCTAGGTGCACCGAACCCACACGACATTGGCTGTCTGATGCGTACTTAGGTGCGCCGAATCGACAAGCCTGGGATTGTCCGATCCGTATCTAGGCGCGCCGAACCGTCACGACTATGCTTGCCTGCAAATACCTAGCGGCGCCAGATTAACCCGACTAGTATTATCCGTATCGATCCGAGGGCTGCCAAACCGAAACGACTGGGATCGTTCGACCAGAACCAAGTCGGGTTAATCCGACATGATTGGGCTGTTCCGAACGCTACCCAGGCGCACCGAGCCGACACGACTTTGAACGTTCGGCCAGTATTCAGTTAACGGGAAACGTCCACCAAGGAGCGGAGAAACGCGACGACCGGGGTCGTTCGACCTGCTCCTAGTCGCGTGGAGCTGACAATCCAATGTCGGTACAATCCAAAATTCTGTTCAAAATCGTACACAAATTGAAATGGCTATAGCAATTCAATAGATTTTAATTTCACCAATTATGTAAAATTAATTGCGCTCCTCTATTATAGTAGAAAATACCAGTATAATCCAAAATGATACACATAAGCCTAAGCGAATTGAAGTGGCAATAGCAATTCGATACATTTTGATACCCTCATTTACGTAAAATTATTAGCTCACGAGGATATTAGTCGAAAATGGCAGAGAAGTCCTAAATGCTGTTCAGTACACCTATACAAATTGAAATGGCTTTAGTAATTCTTTTGATTTTGATTTCTTCATCTATGTAAAATTATTAGCTCACAAGGATATTATTCGAAATGGTCAATATAATCTAAATTTCTATTCAAAATCCCATAGAAATTAAAATGGCTATGTTAATTCAATAAGTTTTTATTCCTCCATTCATCTAGCATTATTAGCTCTCCACGATATTACACTAAAATGCCAATACAATTTTAAATTCTATTCAAAAGCCTATATAGATTGAAATGGCTGTAGCAATTCAGTAGGTTTTGATTGCTTCATTTATGTAAAAGTATTAGCGCTCCACGACAATGGAAGAAAATATCAATACAATCCAAAGTGCTATACAAAAACCTAAACAAACTGAAAAGGCTATAGCAATCCAATAGGTTTTGATTCCCTCATTTATGTAAAATTATTAGCTCGTCACGATGTCAGTCGAAAATGGCAGAAAAGTCGAAAGTTCTATGCAAAATACCTATAAAATTTGAAATGGCTTTAGCAATTTTATGAGTCTTGATTCCAACCATTTATGTAATATTATTAGCTCACCGCGATAAATGTCGAAAATGTAAATACTATTTACTTTTTAAATTATATTCGGTAACCTAAGGATAATAGAGAATAGAGATAATTTTTTCAATTACATAGATATTAGAAATTCAGATTTAGAAATTAAATGTAGGATTGGAAATGACTATGGGGTCGAAAGAATGTCGGGAGTGTTTGAACTTAAAACAAAGGTGACCGCACGCGAGAAGGTCGAGTAGATATGTATAACAGCCGAGTGCGGAAGGCGATTGGAAGTTAATTTATGAGTGCGGCATGTGTTTGTAGTACCTGGTTTAACGTGGTTGCGGGGAAAGTGGCATGATTGGGAATGGAAGTCTGAGTGTGAAAAATGGACAGAACGTATGGCTTAAATAAGGGTGCCAGGGTGCAGGCGAGACAGAGTGTGTGGGTCAGTGCACCAGAGTCAGTCAGTGTGTCAGTCAGAGATTATGTGAAAAGTCCAAGTCCGTCTAAAGATTACAAGAGCGTGCCCATTACGAATCTTTCTTGTTTCGTAGCCATCATTCTATGTATAAGCTTATTTTATTCTATTAAGAAACCAACAATACGATGTTTAGTCAACCTACCCAAATCCGATCCAACATAAATGTTATTCGAATTTATAGATACCAAATTTTTTTATAAATAAATTTAATTTACAAG